>NW_010160062.1:0-15054 GCF_000695765.1 Mesitornis unicolor | reverse complement strand
TATTGGACGCATTTCTAGACTGCTAGAGTCAGTTTACTTGCATCTTTCTTGCTTAGGTGTCAGTCAGTGTTTCCCATGAGAATATGACTTTAAGGTAAAAAACATACTCGGTACGGTTAGTTCTTCTTGCATGCAGAGATGTATTAGTCTAAAATAATACAGAAAACTATTGAACTAATTAGCCAGTGCTTAAGAAAACTTCTGTTGGTGTTTTTCAAATCAAAAGTATAGGCAATGAATGGGCTTGACTGATAGCTAAATAAGTACTGCTTACTTCCTAATTAATCTTTCAAGTAAAACGACTTTAGTGTGCATTAGGTGTAGTGTTGAGGTAGTGCTATTGCAGGTGCCAGCATTGCTTCCAGATGAACCCAGCTACCTCAGCTGGAGCTGTTGAGTAGTCAGTGAAACTCTACAAGAGTTAACCATGGTGATGTAACCAAAATCTAACTATATATATACATTTTCTCCTTACCTTTCTTTATGTTCTGTTTTAGCTCACTTAACCGTATTTTATTTTTCTTTTCTTGACAAATGTCATTATACTGTCTGCATTCTGAATAAATTGTACATCACCTTTCCAAAGATTAATGGATTGATTTTAATGGCACCTTTTCTCGACCTGCTGAGGTTGTTGCAGTGCACTTACCTGATGGATAAAAGTAGCATGTGTCTTGATTTTGGGATGTAGAAACCTGAAGTGGAGATGATAATTGAATTGATATTTCATTTTGATTTTAGTAAGGATGAGTGGACAATTGTATGAGCACAATTTCCTAGTGTTCTGTGTTTACTGCTATTCCACCTGAAATGTTACAAGTAAAGAACCTCTGAGGATTTAGAAGCCTTTATAATGCTTGAACACAGGATGAGTACAGTTTTGTTTCCTGGCTCAGGTGTATAAAATTGCAATGTTTGCCAGCAAGCTGATTATGACAAGAAAGAACTCTTTCTTGAGTCTTCACACACATTCAGCAGGTATTTGTATAATTATTTGCAGGGATTTCACCTTTTATATAGCTATTTGGCTCTCTCAAATAGATATTTTACTCTCCCTATTAATAAAGCACTCAGAACTGTTTGCTAACTAGTGAATGTTAGCTGTCAACGTGGAGATTCCTTTCTCTGACAGTGACCTGATAGCTTCACTACAGTTGTGTCCAATGTTGTCATGTAACCCTCCTATGTTCTCAGCAAAGGGGAATACCTGGTTTAATAAGGTTCATGATAGCCTTGGAGAGAGATCTAGAGAACTGGTAGGAGGTTTGAAAGGAGGCCTTCAGGAGATTTTTTTTCTTTAAAGTAGTTAAAGGTCAGAAGCATCCAACAGCAGCTGTCCAGAAACTACTGGGTTTTCATCTGATACCAGTGCCTGGATAGATATAGTGTATGCATAATTATAAAGACTCTCGTATTTCGAACAGTTTATTTAGACTTTAAAAATATATATAAATCTGATAAATATAAGCTTAATATTTCCCAACTAAATGCAGTCATATTGAGGAAATTTCCTTCCTTGCAAATACAGCGTTGAGTATTTCTTGTTATGTAGAACTTTCCATTCCTTGCTGATTTGCTTAAGGAAGACATATTACCTGTCTTAGTTAGCTTCTACGTGCTCTCATGAATCCCATAAGAGTTTCCAGTTATTGTATTTGTTTACTTGTGAACATTTGTCTTCTCTTTGTACAGTATCTTTTGTGTGGTTGCTTCTCATTGCTGATCTGGGATGGTATTAATGGCAAATAATCATAGAGTATGGCATCGGGCCTTTTGTTTTTTTCTTCAGTTTTCACTCCATTGCGGATCAATTAGAATCACTCAGGACATTGTTCCTTCCCTGTTACAGAAATCGATATGTCATCTTAGGGCCTGTTTTTATATAATTATTTTTAAGGGTCTGACACCTTGTGTGGCAGAAATGGCACCTGCTCACAGCCTGTTATCTTAGCTGGAGGTTTCTCCCTATTCCATATACTGAGAAACTGGAACCTGTCTGTAGGTAGGTAGTTGCCTCTGAAGTTCAGCTTTGACTATAACTTTCCCTTTGTTGTTTTTTCTACCAGGCTGATGTATTGTGTGAAGCTGGCACTTCCTAGGTACTCAAAGTACTGCTTTCATTTGAACAGGTTTCAGTTCCTCTTAGACAAACACGTCCTTTTTGAGACGTGTGATTTCCACCCCCTTTCCCACTCTCCCACAACTCATAGGGTCACAAAAAGATCAGTACTAGCTTCATGCCTGTCTCAAATGTCCTGTTGAAGCATTACATGCTCCAAACCTTCTCGGTTCTCGTCCCTATCTAGACAAAACACATTTTTACCAACTGCTTTGATTTTTATGTGGGAAGAATTGACAGTGCAGTACAGAACGTACAGAGTACACATGATGTAAAGAGCTAGACAAATAAAAGAGGTTACTTGGCCACTAAATGCTGATCTTTGAGTTGCTGCTGTTCATGCTACCTGCCTGCTTTAACGTTTATTGTGAAATTTCAGGTAAGGTGAGGGTGCTGTGATATGAGAGAGCAGAGCTTTTATGAATTTGTCATCCTCCATGCAGTGCATGGCAGTTATTCTGCTTTCTGATCCTCTCAAGAGCAGCCCAACAGTGCCAAATCTTGCAAATAGAAATAGATGGAGGCAACTACTGAGCACCACTTACTGGTGGTGCTTCTGTTGCTTCAGGCACTTCTGTGCTTCCCGTTGCTTCTGTTACTCTTGAATGCTGAAGAGAGATGTTCCTTTCCATCGTGTCCTTCCTTTCATGTGGAATTCCTGCAGTTTTTACACCAGCAGGTCTCCTTCACATGCGAGGAGTGGAACCTGTCGAGTGATGAATGTGCTCTGAGTTTCTTAATTTGTGGGTTTGGTTTTTTGTTGGGGTTTTTTTTTGTACATTTGCTCTGTGACAAGTCTAACAGAATGGGTTCCTGTTTAGAGATCCTGAATCAATGGGCAAATGGCTGCAAGTACAAAACCCCCAGATGTTTAACTGATGAATCAGGGATTAGACAAGCAGGTTCTTATGCTTTTGACTTCAGAGTAGGAGAGGGAATTAACTACACCTTGTCAAAGCTTTTGCCAATTCTGTCTTAACTCTCTATCTACTAAAAGGTTTAATTTCTACAGTTTAAGTGTATTATGGATGCAGTATTAAAGTCATAGTGTAATGTCTCTTTTCATGTTCTGGTTTGTCAGTGAGTTTTGTCACAAAAAGCCTTGTGTTGCTTAAAACAGTAGAAGCAGTAGCATTAGGTCAGATGAAAGTAAATTATCAAGACCTGAGGACTTAGAGCAATTTCTTACTTTTTCTTTTTTTTTTTTTTTTTTTTTTTTGCTTCATTCACATGAACAAAAATTGTCTGAGATACTTATTCTGTGATTGATGAGATTTCTTCTTGCACTTTCAGGTAATATTTTATAATGACAATGCATTTATTGTTCATAAACTGCACCACCTCATGGTGAGCAGGCTTTCTGTGAAAAATATTTTCACAGATTTGCTTTTTAAACATAACAACAATTCCTTTGTTCATGTTCTTGACTTTCTTTTTGGTCTAAGTCCATAATGCAGCAGTGCCTTACGTTTAGTTCGAGTAGATCATTCTAGGTTAGACACTAAATTAAGAGCCTGTATTTACACTGTTTGCATCTTGGCACGACTACAGTGTAATGTTTTTGTGCAGGGTAGATTTCATTACTATTACTTCATTAATATCTCTGTAAATTCTTTTAAAATTTCTGTTGTATGTTGTGTCTTGTAGCTCCTTTGCTAATGTCATTAGAGTGCTGGGTTTTTTTATCATCAGTCAATACTACTCATCAATGTATGCTAAAATTTACCTTTTTTTTCCCCCCCTCCTTCACAGCTTCACTTCTGATCAGACTCTTACACATCAGGGTCTCAATCCACCTTTTCCTGAAAACTATCACACTTTACCAAAGAATACCAGGCAGCCTTCAGGGAGCTCACCACCACTAAACCGCAATTTGCCAAGTGACTACAAGTATGCACAAGATCGCGTTAGCCACTTGAAGATGTCCCAGGAGGAAAGAAAAGCAAATAAGAACGGAACTGTTTGGCAGCTGTATGAGTGGCAGCAGAGACAGCAATTTAAACATGGCAGCCCCACTGCCCCACTTTATGTAGGTTCTTCAGACTTTATTGATTGTGGCAAGTCAAAAAGCTCCTTAGATGTTCCACGATCAATATCTGTTCCACCGTCTCCATCTGATATTCCTCCACCTGGACCTCCAAAAGGCTTTCCCCCAAGAAGACCACATACTCCTGCAGAAAGGCTTACAGTTAAACCTTCTGATGAGAGACAGACAGTAGATGTTCCTTTTGCTGGATCACCCAAGAAGATACGAAATCATGCTGTAAAGGTTTGTATACAGTACAACTATTTCCAAAGTATTCTATGTGTAGTGTCATACAGTGATAATTTAATTAAATAATTTTCATTGCATCCATACTTGTGCATGAAAGATTGTGCAAGTTATAAAATTTAATACAATTAGTAATTTTCTCCTAAAACTCATCTTTGTCATCATTTCATATCTGTTTGTTTTTGTTGATTTGGAAAGGAGAATTGGTGGTACATCATATTTGTTTGGAATCTTTTTCTTCAAAAACTGAGAGGCATATGTTTATATGTATAAAATATACAAGTTGTATTTTAATGGATAGAGTAGGTAGGCAGGAATGTAAAACTTGGCAGGACAAACTCTTCCTTGTTTATTTATTTACGCATACAGACTTCCCTGTTTGCCACGTCTGCCGTCTCAACGTGTTTTGCTAGTGTAGTTAGTCTTTCAGCTGGCAGATCAAATAAGATTATTTAATAAAACCTGGTATTAATGGAACCCATTGCCACAAGGTGTGGCTCACATCAGTAGCTTAGTGTTTCGTAGCCAAAAGAAGGCATTCACAGTTGTCACTGTATGGCGTGCAAGCCAGCCAGCCTTGCTCTGGGAGACATTAGGTGGGAGGGAACCCACTTGCATGTTCTGCTGAAGCACCTTGTGCTGCCAGAATTCACTGATCTGCCCAGCACCATAGGTGCTAAATTTGTGTTTGTTTTCATTCATAACTTTTACTTAATCATCAACAGATCTGGCTTTCCAATGAGTGTTACCTTGATCTAAGCATGCCGTTAATTCAAACAGAAAATCTGTGACAGAGGTGCATATCTTCTAAATTTTCTCTGAAGTACAACATACCTCTCACTTGAGACAATCCTTACAGTTCTGGCTGTGGCTTCTTACAGAGCTCAACTCATATCGATCGACGCTCTATGCCTGCCATGGGCTACATGACTCATACTGTGAGCGCCCCCAGTTTGCATGGCAAGTCGGTAAGTTGAGAGAGCAGTTGTCACCTTTTTGTGTCACCGTAGTATTGTAGTCAGGTTGAAAAAAAAACCCTGCTCATTCTATAGTAGTTGTATTTTTATTACTTAAAACATAAACAACTTGAATGAGAACTTAGTATTTACCAGCTCCCAGTAAAGCCTGTAGGAATTTTGCTGTTATCTCAACATGAACAAGGGTGAGCTGTCTGTTATTAAAAGATTCAACTTTTATTATGTTTATTTGACCAAATGCAGATTTAATGAAATAATTGCTTACTCATGTTAAATAACTGCTTTCTGGGCACTGAGGTGAGAAATGTAATTATAGTTACTCTCCCTGAAGACTGCTAATTTCCTCTTTACAATGTGTCTAAATACCTGCAGCCTGAAGAGCTAACATTGCTTCTCATTCGATTAAGGAGACATCAGGCTAAGTTGGCTAGTATACGAAATTATACAATCGCACAGTTATTGCAGCACTTGCCAACTAATTCCACCTATCAGGTCAGCTGCTACTTGGCTCATCTGTGCCATATGACATTTTGTGACTCTGCAAATGCTTCGTTAGTGGCATGCTTGAGTCTGTGCTTTCTTGCCTATTCTTTGGTATTCTACAATCCCAGGTAATTTGCAGTTTTTCTTTGCTACTGTATTTGCTATCAAAGATGAGCATTTTGAGTTAGAAGGCACCAGCGCCTATGTTTCAAAGTGTTACATGTTCTTCCTTTTTATACAATTTCTGAAAATGCTGCATCTTCAGAAATGTGGGTTAAAACATGAGATAAGTTCATTCTAAAGCAAACCCATTTCTTTGTGCTGCTTTCATGATGGTGTTGGCTCCCTGTGCCACATGCTGCGTCACCTGCAAATTGAAATGCATCAGCTACTTTGTACGTTCAT
This sequence comes from Mesitornis unicolor, assembly GCF_000695765.1. NCBI lineage: Eukaryota > Metazoa > Chordata > Aves > Mesitornithiformes > Mesitornithidae > Mesitornis > Mesitornis unicolor. The sequence continues at coordinate 8,798 of NW_010160062.1, read as the reverse complement.
ATGAGCTTGTAACTGTGTCAGTTCTGCAGGTGAACATTGGTTCATAAAAGCTCAGTGGGCATCTTGGATCATCAGCAGTGCTGTTAATTGCACTGATGTATTAAACTTGTAAACGTGAGCTCAGAGATAAATGTACTTACAGAGCTCTTTGGCTCATATCAGAGCCTCAAAAAAGGAGCCATCTGGGAGCCAAATGTGGTGACTCTTCTTGGGATTAGTGAAGGCTTTATATTGGCCCAAATTGCAAAGAATGTTTTTGAATTTGCAAAAGTTTCATTTCCCAATTTACCTCACCTACAGAACAGTTGCACTAAGATGAGCTATAGTAACAGGGATTTCTCCAAAAATGGGCAGACTTTCTAGTCGAGTTCTCAGCCGGACTTACAGGCTGATCAGACAAGAATCGTAGTTGAACACCTCTAAAGAAATGTGATCTGTTGATTTTATGGCATAAAGAGTCTTTCTTTTCCTTTTTAACTACACATTGTCACTGGCTCAAAACTTGAGAGAAGTTACAGTTGGTTTTTTTCCTTTATTCTGAAGTTTAATGCACCGAGGATACAAAATCGTATCAAAACAGCAGTAAAAATTCTAGTAATTTGAGGGCATTTTGGCTGATTACAAAGCACTTTTGCAACAGTTTAAAGCTTTATTTTGTTGCGTGTTGCAAATGCCTCTTTTGAAGAAAAAAGATAAATAGCTTTGTTATGACTTCTGTGCATGCTTTTTTTGAAGCAACCTTAATGAAGATGTTGCTAGGTGAATGTAACTATAAAATCAAGCTGATAACAATTACGGATGAGCCACTGAATAATAAAGATCAAGTTGATTGCTATTACATAAATGGCAAAATGGATTTTCTAATCATATAAGTGAGATATTTTTCAGTATTTTATTCACAAAACTGATTTCATACTTTTCCTGAATAAAGGAATTCTTATCTTAAAATGTGCATGAAATGTGACCAAGAGCATCCTAATGATTTGTGATGTAATGGCTCCTAGTTACATCTGACATTCAGTTAGGTACATGTCTCCTTCTGCCAAAGGGACACTTGTGCTGGAGAGCAACACCATAACTTTTCCAGCGAAGGGACAGTCAGTAGAAATTGGTCTTGAAAAAGTAACTTTTGAAAATCTGTTGTTTCAGATAGTTGCCTTGAATCATAGAATGGTGAGAGTGGGACGGGACCTTAAAGATCCCCTAGTTCCAACCCCCCTGCCATTGGTAGGAACACCCCCCACTAGACTGTCTCATTAGAGGTGGAAAACTCTTATCTGTGTTTGGAGGGTGGGCGTGAGGTAGTAATACTCTTGGGAAATGTTTTGCCCATTTTTCAGCTGTAAATAGCAATATGCTGGTGGAGCAAATGTGCTTTTTTGTGTACTTCCTACTCTGTTATTTTGTTTCCTCTTTCATCCATTTTCTTATCTATAACCAACCCAAATATTTTGAAATTGTTTCCAACATGCAAATACATTGCTTTTTTCCCTCCACATGTACTTACCTGAAGGCGGATGACACTTATATCCAGTTGAAAAAGGATTTAGAGTATTTGGACCTAAAGGTAAGATTTTCTTCAATGATTTTTTTATAACTCCATGGTCATTTGTGTATCATCTTTGTACCTGCAGGTTTTCAAATCACCTTCTCTTCAGAGATGGAAACTGTCTTTTGCCATCACTGCTGTGCTTAGAATACTGAATACCTTATAGTAGTGACTATACAATTAAAATGCAAACTCAGAAAATGTAGGTGCTTCAGTTTGTAGGAAGAACTTGCGTTACTGGTACTCCAGATGAATGATACTATGTGGCTTTATTGAAATGAGATAAAAACTGATTCCAAATGTTAATCTTCTGTAGCGTTAGAACCAATATGAGGTCAACTCCTCTAAGTTCTTTTAACCCAACATTTTCCCTTTAAATCTTCTTGAGTGCTGCACCACTCAGACATACACAAGTCTATGGGGCCAGATGGGATCCACCCCAGGGTCCTGAGGGAGCTGGCAGAAGTGCTTGCAAAGCCACTTTCCATCATTTATCAGCAGTCCTGGCTGACTGGGGAGGTCCCAGTCGACTGGAGACTCGCAAATGTGACGCCCATCTACAAGAAGGGCTGGAAGGAAGACCCGGGGAACTACAGAGCTGTCAGTCTGACCTCGGTGCCAGGGAAGGTGATGGAACAAATCATCCTGAGTGCATCACACGGCACATGCAGGACAACCAAGCGATCAGGCCCAGTCAGCAGGGGTTCAGGAAGGGCAGGTCCTGCCTGACTGATCTTATCTCCTCTTATGAAGAGGTGACCTGCTTGGTGGACGAGGGGAATAAATTATTGTGTTATAAATATAAATTAAACAAAAATGCTCTAGAGATATAAATCCACTTCAGTAGTTTTCTCCTGCATGCAAGCTAGTCCTGACATTAAAAAAAAATAGTCTAATGGCTGTTTACTAACACTATGACAAGCAATTATTGATGGTTTTGAACTTGCCAAATACCACACATTGTGGAGGTTTCCTTTGACAATATTGCCCTTAAATAAAGAACTTTTTTCCCCCAGAAAATTGTTGCACTGACTGTGTATTCTTTTTTCACTTCTGAACTAGAGGTATGTGGAGCATGAAAGAAATGGTCTCTCTGTATGCTACAGCATAACCATGCCTCTTCTGCAAACAGATTTTCACAGTTGTGAAGGGACCCCGTAGTAGAAAAGCAGAGAAAAAGAGCAAAAGAAAGAAAAACTCAATTTTACCCACAAGCTTCCAAGATGGCTTTGCACATAAGACAAAACACAAGTGGTGAAGGAACCTTCCCTTTTTGTGAATGTTCAAGCAGGCTGTAGGAGGGATGGATGGGCAGCCTCACTTCTGAATAGTTTATAAACGTTTCCAAGCAGATGATACAAAATATGAGTGAAGAAGTATAGGAAAGTTTGTGTCACTAAGTATAAATTGTGCAACCAGTTGAAGCAAATCTGGGGCCTTTTCAGTGGTTTGGCAGTAGTCCTCTGCTTTGATTGTCTGCACTCACACTGTAGTGTCTGAAGCTGCTTCGTTTCTCTTGCAGTTGAAGGAGGTTGCTATGTTTCACATAGTAAAGGAAATAATGCATGGCAGGTGTTTGTTATGAGGGGAAGTGTAAATGTGATTGAAATAGCTTTTTTCAATGAAGTTTTAACTAGATTATCAATGTAGAGCTCTTGGTGCAAGCGTTACTGCATATTACATTACAGAAAATACCTTGGTGTAATTCCCAGCACTCTTGAAACTGCAATTGGGCAAGCCCGAGCAAATCTTGTTTTGTATTGTGTGATTGTATGTGTGTTTTGCAAAAGTAAAAAAGTCTTATGGTTGATGAGCAATCTACCCACAATATAACAAGATAGGTAGATACCCAGTTATGACTTCCGTGATGGCAGATGATACAGACTGTAAACATCAAGGACTGGTGTGACATAAGAGCATGATTACTGTTGCTCGTGGAGTTTCAAGTTGTAAGGTTTGGGGGTCTTAATTTCTACATCTGTAACAAGCTATTACTAAACTTTTGTTTGAAACAGATAGAAAATAATGGACCTCTGATCAACATGATATACAAAGTGCTAAAGAACTCAGCACAAGGGTTACTATCCAGTATACATGTAAGACTGCTTGCATCTGAAATGTGCCCATCCCATTGCTTTATAAAATAGCAGTCAATGTTTACATAGTCTGGCTTTTACAGATGTCTTACGGTAAACAATAAAGCTTTCTGTGAGATTTTCTTTTATCTTTACTTGGTTGTTTATTTTTTTCTCCCCTCTCACCCCCTCCTTTTGGAGTCTTGTTTGTAAAATTGTGGCTGACCTCAGTGTCTGGTTTCATTTCTTTGTGTTTTGAGAATGATTGCGTCAAGTAGTGACTCCCATGTGTAATTTTGAAGATGTGAAAGCATGCCGAGTCTCAATTATGTTCTCATGTTCACTGCTTAATAATTAACAAATTATTTACAGTTCTAATTATGTAATATAAAATATCCCCAGATCTGTAGACTCTGGTTTTTATGTTAATTTCCTTGCTTTGAAAAAGGCTTTCGCATTCTCTTAGCTTGCAGGTAATTAAATATGCAAAATTATTATTTGGACATGCTAGTATTTACACGTATTTAATTATTTGTTACTTTTATACATAGAATTTAGCATTTAAATAATGAATAACTTTTTAAAGAAAGGGCTTTTTCTGATCTAAAACACATCATTGTTGAAAATAAAAATATCCAAGAATTGAAAGTTTTGAGAGGTAGTAAATGCTTTTGATTTTCATGGTGGAGAAGTAACATTTCACCACACAACAACATGATAAGTCTTTGAATGGAGTCTGCCATTGGAGGAGAAAAGACAGTAAACATAAATGATGACCTTGCCCTTCTGTTTTAAACCTACTTTGGTATTTGAAAATACTGTGTGTAGATGGCTAACTTCATGTAACCTGAGGTTACATCAAAGATTTATCTACACTTACAGTAAAATTTAATTGCTTTAAGAAGGTCAACATGATCCTATAGGTGCCTGTTAGGTGAATAAGTAAACCATGTAGCTTCAGATCTGACAATTGTCAATCAGTAAAAGTGAAAACTGCTCCTTCTACCGCACCAAAAAAAGGCAACAACTTCTGCTTCTATATTAAAACTTCTGCTCTTATATTATTAAACACAGTATTTAGGTGATTTTTTTCTTCATAAACTCTTGCCTTTGTACAAATAGAAATATACTGTATGTATATACATACACTGAACACCAGGCATTTCTTTGGTAAGACTGTATTTGCTTTAGTGGATCTTTAGAAGTGTTCTAACCTAGTAATGTTGGGTCATTACATTTTAAGGCTTTTTAAAACTGTATGATTAGTGGGCTGTATTATACTGCCATTCTCTTTAACTAATATATTTACAAAAAAGGTCCCATGTAGATAGTAGAAATAAACATTTCCACAGAGATAGACGTGCCTTCGTTTTCAGATTGCTGTGAAGGTTGGAAGTATAATATGGTATAGATTTTGTACTGACTTAAAAACTGCATTATGTGAGAAGATAATCTTCTCACCAGAAATTGAATATGAAACCAGTGATATATGGAATGAGAGATTTGGTATATTATAACTATGTCAAAATAGATTAATTACATTTAATTTCACTATAGCAATAGTCTTTAATAAAATTAATCCTGTGCTATGGAAGAGACTCATTTGTAGAGTGAAGTAGTTGCCAGAAAGTTTTATTTTTAGTCTGTAATTAATGCAACCACGCATTTAAAGGAACTGTTTAAGTCCTTTGCCTTCAAGTCAGCTATTAAAGCCAAACTGTTAAAACTATTAGGTTTTGCAGGAGCAGGACCTTTGTAAACAGAGACAAATGGGATTATGTGGTTTTGTACAGAGTTTTAAGCTACTGTAAGAGTTATTAAATAGCCTAATATAGTAATCCTTTCTGATAACGTTTTTACAGACTAAAACCATATTTGAAAATACTTGTATCCAACTTTTTATTCATCTTTGTTAATAACTATGAATATTTAACAAAACTTCTCATTGTTGAAGCGTATTGAGGTTTTAGTTTGCAGCAGGTTTCTCAGGTTTTTCACCGTGTTCCGTTTAGGTGACAGGACATGACACGTTAAAAGAACGAGGTACTAAACCTGTCAAGATTGCAGAAAGTGACACTGATGTAAGTACCAACCTCTTGCATTGTTCTGGATATTTATGTTGTACTGTTATGTGTTCACATTATTATGCCCTTTGGGGTAAAATATTGCAAGGGGAGACTTTCCTGCTTGGTTTTTGAAATCCAGCATTATGGATTTATATGATTTCATTTTCAGGTCAAGCTAAGCATTTTCTGTGAGCAGGACAGAATTCTGCAGGACTTGGAGGACAAAATAAGAGCCCTTAAGGAAAATAAAGTGAGTAGATTAAAAAAAGTTTTATAAAATAAAATAGCAACTTTCATCTGATCATAAAATATGGAATTACAAAGGAAAAGGCATATTACTGGATGCTGCTTGCATTGTAGCACTTTTCTTTGGATACGTGTATAAAGAAAAAGTATTGGGTTTATGCTAGTATTTGAATATAAGCATTTTAAAGCCACATATACTTAATTTTATGGCATTTATTCCAAATTTTCTGTGTAGTTTAGCTTTGTCTCGATACGTGTATGGTTGGAGGCAGTGTCATGTGTCCTTTGCAGCTTTTCCCATCTGCATAAACAGTGTTTGCATAAATAGCAGCATGCCACTATATTGAACGCTCACTGTAACTTGTGTGGTGGTTTGTTGGTTTGCTTTCTTTTTGCAGTTTGTGGGTTTTTTTGTTTCTTGTGGGTTTTTGGTTTTTTTTGTTTATTTGGGTTTTTTTCAGAAGAAGAAGTGAGAGAAGGGAGAAAGATTCAAATTTGTAGTAACTTAAGAAACCTGTCCTGGTTTATATGTAGTGCTGTCTACTTATTTCTGAGGGTTATGACTGAAATACTGGAGTATCTTCTGTGACAAGTTTGTAGTTGGAATCTGCCTCCTTTTCTCTGTGCCCATTCAAGTCAGATTTCAAATAGTAAACAGTAACAAAATGGTTTCTCTTTCCTTGACTGAATGTTTCTTTATCTGCTTCACTGCCTATTAGTTATAGCTGTCAAGGTGGTTCAGAAAAAAATCCATTCTGAAATGAAAGTATTGTCCAGGTAGATCCTTCAGAAGAGGGACTGTGCAAAATGATTCGGTGGTGTTGACTCCTGACTGAATGAATCGGGCCTACTTAGTGTTTTAGACTATTTCAGTCCCTCCCATGGCTAATTTAACTGTAGCAATGAATGAGAACCTACCCTTACATAAACAGCTAATGCTGTGCTGGGGTAGGACTGTCAGTTGGAATTTTTCTGCAACTGCAAATTACAGTTTTGTAAGTAGCAAAATTCCCCTCTCACTGCTTTGTGTTTCTGCAGTTTTGGCTACTTAATGGAAAGATTTAATTGAAAATATCGGATAATTTTGGTTGTAATAGCTAATTAAGGCTCTTGCACTTTTTCGTTTGTATCTTAGTCTGCACAGCAGGAGGCCAATCCCAGTCTCTAGTGGCTCATAGGAAGGACTGGGAAGGTGAACAACAACTTCTATTTTCTCGCAGGTAGATCCATAAAATTACATGTAACTATTTCAAGCTTACTGCCATCTTCTTTATTAGGATCAGCTGGAGTCTGTTTTGGAGGTTTTACACAGGCAGATGGAACAGTACAAAGACCAACCACAACATGCAGAAAAGATTTCTTACCAGCAGAGACTTTTGCAAGAGGATCTCATACATATTCGGGCTGAAATATCTAAAGTTTCAACGGTATGTGATTTTCGTTTTGGTTGGTTCAAGAAAACCATTATTAAAACACCACTTAAAATAAAACTGTGTGGTTCGTTGAACAGGGGAGTTAAATCCTGAACCAATTTGGTTAAGGTGCAGGATACTAAGCCAGAACAAAAGAAGTTACACCATCTCTCCAGCTTTCCTTTTCCATGTCCACTTCCAACCTGCTCTCCTTTCCCCTGAAAAAAAAGCAAGCTCAAAAACCTTTTTTATACCTTTTCCATTTCTGCATGGGGTGTATATTGCAAATCTTCCAGGTAGTGCTATGAAAGTATAAATGTGATCCCATGGTATTTTTCCAGGGGAAAAAGAATTGGGCAAGTCTGATATTTCGGTCAAAATTTATTGTTGATATTATGACTTAATAAAATTGAAGTGCAATTTCAAGTTACATTTTTATTAATAAAAATATTTCTAAGAATTGATCATGAAAGAGTATATTAGACCTGGGTGCTGTGTACTCACTATGTTATTCCTGCCTTTTAATGAATATGAGACTAGCTTTTCATAAGATTGTTTCTAGAATTGCACAAGCACCTTCCCTATAGTAAGATCTGACCATTAAACTGCTAGTCTTATTTAAATATATATGCAGTGTTTTGTGCTTGTAAAAAAATGTATGACTTTCACAAACAGCATTTAAAATTTAGTCAGGGGCATGAATAGCAAGTAATTGTAAGAATGACTGTACTAGTCCAGAGTTCTGGCTTCAGCAGTGGGCATAAGCAGATGCTTAGGGAAGAGTAAGGATAGGAGAGGCAGGTAGTTTTACCTGTCATAACCAATCCAGGTTCTAACTATTTTCTGCTCAGGGAGTTCCTGAGGTTGGTATTCGGAGTCTGTTTTTGTCTGGGTTTCTTTTGTCTGTTGAGTAATCCTCAGTAGATCTCATTTCCAAGAACCTGTACAGTCTCCCAGTAAATGCTGTGAAGCTTTTGCATACAAATCCTCATTTGTCAAGGTATTGCACAAATCTTCACCCTGCCCCCTGTGTGGACTGCCACTTTCTTTTATTTGTTTTGAGCCTGATTTGTACGAGCTTCATATGGTAGAACCTTGGTTTTGTATAAAAAAGGATGAATAATGGTCAGTTGTTACCACACTCTCCGTGCCACTTATGGTTTCGGAGATCTCCATTATTTCTTTCCTTCAGTTCCCAAATGGTCTCTTCTAGACTTCAGAGAAAAAGCTTGCTTCATCATTCATAAAAACATAGGTGCTTCATACATACATAAAAGTGCTCCAGACATTTGATTTTTTCTCAGTTCTGTGTCATAAGACAGGCTGTGGTGCCATGGGTGCTGAAAATAATCTAAGTAAAATAAGAGTGATTGGATAGCCCTATTTTCCAGGTGTCTCCTTTTTTATTCACTTCTATTCACAAGGCTGGTGCTATAGGCAGGGCTTTGGA
>NW_010160061.1:34842-48076 GCF_000695765.1 Mesitornis unicolor | reverse complement strand
CGGAGACAGGCTGCTGAGCGTGGATGGGATCCCTCTGCACAGCATGACCCACGCTGACGCCCTCAATATCCTGCGGCAGTGCAGCCAGGAGGCACTCTTCCAGATCGAGTATGATGTGACCATCATGGGTAAGGCCAAGATGGTTGTGGTGGCATTTTCTCTGATCGCCTGGAAAGTATGTGAGACTGGAGGCAGCAACTAAGGTACTTGGTTTCAGTGGAAAAATTGCTGAGCAATGTGCTGCCAGCATGGGTGTTAGGGGGGAAGAGTCCAAACCCGGCTTAGCTGAATGCGCTTGGAATGCCCTTATCTGATGTGTCTGGATGGGAACGATAACTGGTTTTAGACAAGGGGAAAAGGGAGAATTTCTAATGCAGACAAAGAGGGTATAGGAGAAATCGGAGCTCAAGGAGGCTGGAGGGCTCTGCCAGCACTGCAAATGCCGCTATTAAATGTGTACAGGGGAGGGAGCTGGCAGCGGGCAGAGGCTTGATGTGGCTGTGGCTTTGGTTCTGAATTTTGACCCTGCTTAATTCTGGAGCCATTATCTTTCTTAGAAAAGTTAGTTCAGGTCTGCTTCTGAAATAAATGAGGGGTGATCAACTGATTGACCCCAAATGAAACAGAATTTACTGGAGGGCGGAAGATGGGTATATTTAAAAAATGCTCTGCGAAGTAGATGCTAAGTTTGAGGGTTTGGAGGGTTGGTGGTTTGGGTTTTATTTCATGTGATTTTCAGTTTCAAGCTCTGGGGAAGGGCTTATTATTAGTGACTGTAAAGTCATTTTGAGCTGGCTCTGTGACACACAGCTGTTCCTGCAGGGAGTGTCGTTAATGAGTTTAAGGTTACCACAGAGTCCGAAGCTGTGTTGGCACTGGAAGCTTGTTGAGCTGTGCGTTACATTTTGATGTTGCATATACGTCTCCAGAGGGGTTTCTGCCTCCACTGGAGCCTCAAGCTGGATTAGTTTGGAGTCTTTTCAGCAAATCTCACAAACCAGTCCAGCACGTCTGAGCCTAGGATCCGGTGAGCAATGAAAGTCCATGATATCAGTGTATTTTCTGATTTGCCTGCCAGGAGGGAAATCAAAAGAATAAGAATAAAGTAAATATAGCTGTGAAGATGTCTTGCTATTTCTTCTTCAGTAACTCTCCACCTAAAACTGTTAGGGTTGAGTGAACATGGAGTGATGGCAGGATTTTTTGAGTGATTTTCCATCTTGTGTTGCTGTACGGTGGACCACGGCCAGAAGCTTCCCAAGGTACAAAAACAACCCCTTTCTTAGGTAATTTCTGTGTAGAGAGTGCTTCTCCCCATCCCTGTGATGGGATATACTCACCCTGCTTTCTTTTAAGGCAAGATGTTGCAGAATGTGTAGTTTAAAACAGTCTCTGCAGGAAGTTCTGCCAGGCAACAGCTGATAGCTGCAACAGGAGATGAGAGCATCGTCCCCAGATCACAGCTATTACAGGGGTTTTCACCAACCGTGAGAAGATGATGAGGGAAGGGGAGAGCAGGAGCTGGAAGCCCTGTGAGGATGTTATTAGCCTGAAGGGAGCACTCCCAAATCCCCACTTTAAAAAGTTGGTGAAGAGCTGGGGGACACATGTGGCCACGCAGTTGATTCATCCTTAGAGCTGGGGACATCCCCATGAAGTGGTGCTTGGCCTGTTCATCCCTGGAGAAAACAGGTTTCTGCGTGGTGCTCGCTGTCCGTTGCTGCCATATGCACTGTGGGGGGATGTGGGCTGACCCTTGAGGGGTGAAAGTTGTTTTTCAACATCTGTCCTTGGTGAGAGACTAAAGCTGCTGCAGGGGAGAGTTGAATCATGGTGTTCCCCAGCCGCCTGCCTGGTTTCCCAGCCAAAATTGTACATTGAGGATGAGCTGCATGGGGCCGGCCCCGCTCTTGGTGTGAGGGAGGCAGCAGCTGCTTGCCATCACTGCCGAGCATCCCCTGGCTGTCAGGGTTTCATGGGGGAGGCCATCATAGGACAGGGCCACAACAGGTTTTTAATCAAGTAGAGTGAGATTTCTCAAGGCCACTGAAGGAATTAAATTAATCTGCCATTCCCATTTAAAAGGAGTGTGAACTGGGCATGCACCTCCCTTGGGCATTGGGAAAATCTCTGCCCGTTGCTGATGCCAGATAAGCATTGCAACGAACAGATGCTTTCCCGTGGTGACACGCTATCTCATGGGCCTTTTTAAAAAGTGGGGAAAAAAGAAAAGAAATGAATGAGCAAAGTGATTTGCTGTGTCCTTCTCCTCCTCTACTCCTCCTGTTTGGTTACTAAAACTATATGCTTTCCCCCCAGCAATGTCAGGAGATGTAACATCACTCATCCAGTAAAGGGGAATGGGAGAGGGATCCTCTCCTGGACGCTGACTGTCCACTGAACAAGCATGTATTTTTGGACAAGTTGTGTGACAGCTGTGCCTCAGTTTCCCAACCTGTAAAACAGTACTGTCCTCCTCCGGGAAGCACAATTTGTTGTGTGCAAAACACTTTTAAACCCTTAGGTGAAAACCTGCACAACCATGCAAGGCAGCATACAGATACGTAGCTTTTCTGTTCCTTGGTGACAAAACCCTACAGCAATGATGCAAAAGTTGCTGTGTCCATATTAAACCTGGTGTTTCTGGCCTCGGTGATGCTTGTTCTGCAACAGTGTGATTGGATCCTCGGTACATGCTGAACAGCATTTGAGTTGAATATCTTGTGAATGCTCAGCCTCCAGAAGAACTGCTCAGACTCTCTCGGCTTGCAAGAGAGGATCTTGCTTTAAGTCAGGTGAGATTTGCTGTGAAACGCAGGAGAGCTGCGGATGCTCTTCCACAGGTGCTGGGTGAGGTTGCAGATGTGTCTGATGGTGCAGGAACATTTCGTGGTGGCAAAGCAGCAACACCAATTGACTCCCTACAGTAAGGTCATTGCGTGGCCTGCCCTGGCCTCTCCGTGTTTCTTTTTAAATTAGCTTGGCTGTAATAGCTCCGTGTTAATCACGCCCCACAAACATTGCTAAATTGCAGACTCCTGACCTTTGATTTGAGCCAGATCTTTCCCTGGAATAATTAATAGAGGCTTAGCTGGTATTTCTTCAACAAATGCCTCTATAAAATGGATTTGGAACAATTGTCATCGATACCATTGGAGATAAGGATTAAAAGCGATGATGGGGTGGACCATGCTGTGTGTGGTAGGGGAAGGGACCGTTGTCTGGAGGCAGGACTGTGATTTCCTGCAGTCTTACTGATAGCCTAGGTCCTGGCATGGGAGTAGGTACCCAAAGCTCTTTCTTTTTGCCATCATGCCGAGACCTCCCTGGGAAACACTTGGCAAAGCTGAGAAGCTTGGACACTGGGTGAAACCAAGAGGAATGCGTATTTTCCTTGCAAAGAAAGGTCTACCACTCCAGCAAGCTTCTTTCATTATTTTTTCCCGTATCTCCTTCCCTTAAGCTGGAGGAATATAGGTTTGTGTGCCTCTTTAGAGGATGTTTGCTGGACACATGCAGGCTGCAAAACCAATATGAAGCTGGTGTTTGCTGTCGGAAGAGATCCACAGTCTCTTGGTGCTTCCTTTGCTAACAAAGGCTTAAGTGCACCTTCTGCAGTATTGAGCTGGGTGCTTTGTGCATCTTTTGATTGAACTTTTTGATTTGAGCTTTTTGCCAGGGCCTGCAGGTCTCCCCGGTGGTTTTTTTTTTCAACAGAGAACTGCAGTGTCTGAAGCCTTGTATAACCTTTAATACAGCTCATTCCTCCTCCTTCCTCCCATGGGTAAAAGGGCTCTGTGAGTAGACCAGAGCCTCAACATCCTCTGGCAGAACCCCGCGGGAAATTTCCAAAGGAAATTTCTGTCTCCAGAGACTCAGCATCTTCAGTAAATCTCAGGAAAGACCTCTGTGCATCTTAGCTTCCGTGATCTGCATCAGTGCCTCTGTTTATCAGAGAGCAAGAATGAGCCATGCATCGAGTTTTGGAGCCAAGTAGCATCAGCATTTTTAGTGGAGCAGAGCTTTTGGAAAAGAAAAGCCTTACCATGAATAATTAAGGACTGAGGTGGCATCCAGCTCTCAGAGGGCTCTGCAGGCCTTTCCTTCGGATGGCTGGGTTTACATGACGTGCTCTTGCAGGGCGTGTGTGCGTGTCAAACTACACATGGGGTGCTGGTTGAGGGTTGTGTAGTGATGATAACGCTTTTGTGAATCCAGCCTCTTTACAATGGCATAAGATCATCGGGAAGCAAACGTGAGTAACAGAGGTGGAGGGAATTTCTGTCTGATCAGCCAGAGACAGAGGCTTTCTTCTTCCTCCCCCTTCCTCAGCAGAGATGAATAGGTGTGGTGCAGGCTTATGCTAACAGGTGCAATTTCGTAGGAGTTTCATAGTCTCACTTACAGCATCCATTAACCTCCATGCAGAAATGCATCTTTTAAACATCAGTTACCCCTGTATTGTCTGATGAGAGAAAGGAGGCTTTTGTAGGCGTGCAGGTAGCTCTGTGTGTCTGTTCCCACTGTCGCACTGGAGGAGCTGAAGCAAGCAGCTGAGGTGATATTTCGAATCAGTTGACTGATTTGTATGCTGCTTGTCAGACTTCTGAGTACTTCAGAAAGTGGGATCGTGTTTCTTTGTGCCTTTTCTTTTTTGTTTGCTTGGGAAGAAGCCTATAACAGTGATGTCCTGATCTTCCTTTTTCGTGCTTTTAATACTGTTGATGTGACTGCTGCAACCTTTGAGCGGTCTCTTCCTTGATCTTGCTATTTAACCCTAAGTAAAAAAGAGGCAGGGTGTTTCCATGACTGAATTGTTGTAATATCTCTTCGGTTCGTTTTCATATATATTTTGTGTAGAAGCAATTTTGCTTCTTGAGTTTACTTCTTTGCTAAGTTACCATGTGAGACAGACTGCAGGATGTCCAAACTACAGGTTTGCCTATAGACGTGTCACGCCAGCACTATTGGCCAATCCTCTGCATTCAGAAACGGAAAAGGCTGCATGAGAAGTGTCTTCAGCTGCTCTCTTGTTTTGCAGATACTGTAGCAAACGCTTCGGGTCCTTTACTAGTTGAAATAGCAAAGACTCCAGGGTCTACGCTAGGAATCACCCTGACGACAGCCACGCACAGGAACAAGCAGGTCATTGTCATTGACAAGATCAAGCCGGCCAGCGTGGTGGACAGGTAAAGATCTGAAGAGGCTGCTTCTCACTGTCCTTTTCCCTCCCCTGCTGCTTTTTGGTCTCCATCGTTAGCTATATACTATTCTTCCCTGCCTTCCCTTGAAATGATCGTGTCCACGTGTTCTTAGCACTAAGTGTATTAAAAATACCTGACCCAACGCCAGTGGACACTCCTCACTGGGAATGAATGTAACTTGGTGCATGTGAAAGCTGAGCTCTGCTTAAAAGATCCCAGATCTGACTGCCCTGGAGCTGTGCAACAGCAAACACCTCTTCTGGACACTTCTGGCTAGAGCCTTGTCCTGATGGGCAAGTCAGCACTGACCCAAGCATTAACCATCTTAGTTGGTATTTTGGGCTATGCTTGAACCTAAGGTTTAAATTGGAAGGAAAAAAAACGAGATATGACCAAAAAAAAAAAATCCCATTAATTCACACAGAAATTCGCAGCTGGATTTTGTGTGTGTCTGCTCCCAACTGTAAGGACGTGGATTTTGGCCACACGTGTAATTTCCTCTCTTGCTGTTTCCTTTGCAGATGCGGTGCGTTGCATGTTGGTGACCATATCCTCTCCATTGATGGTACGAGCACAGAGCACTGCTCCTTATTAGAGGCAACTCAGCTTTTAGCTGCCACTTCAGAAAATGTCAAGCTGGAGATATTACCTGTTCACCAAAGCAGACTGCCTTTGAAGCCTCCAGAAACAGGTGTGTCCCCCATACAAATGCTGTTGGTTGCCCTCAAAACTCACTTGAGGTCCCTACTGGGTTTCTTGTTGCTTTTTGAATGCTGGTAACAGATTCCAAAGAGAGACATCTGTGGAAGGGAAAAAAAAGATGTTTTGATGAAATGCATGTGATTAGATGACGTTCTTCAAAGATGTGAATAGGAGAAGAAAAGGTAACATCTGTGCTTGAATGGGGAAACTGGAGTTGGGAATCCCAGGGTTTTGCAGTACCGAGTGCTGCGCAAGCCGCTTCCTTAGTACCTCAGATAAGAGACTTTGATGGAGAGGGAGGAAAGCAACTTTGGTGCTGGCAAATGTACTTCCAAACTCAGCTGTCCTTTGCTGGTGCCTGGTTAGGCTTTGTAAAGGAGCTGTCAGCAGCTGGGCAGGGTTCTGCTGGATTTCCTTAGGAAACAAAGCTGGAACACAAGAGTTCATCTTCTGGACCAGCATGTTTGAGTGGCCACTGTGTCTGAGCAGTCAGGGTAGAGTGGGCACATCAGTACCTGCTGCTTTCCACCACCCCCACCAAAGAAATACTGGGAAAAACCTTTTGGCTCCAGTGAAATCAAGCCCAAAATGCCTGTACATGTCATTAGGAATTCACTCTGGTAAGCATCCTTGTTGCTCAGCTTAAGTTTCTCCTTCCATGTCAGAGGCTGACTCAGGCTTTCATATAAACTTTACTGAGACCACAGCCTCAGTCCGGCTCTATTTGTTGCAACTCTTGCCTGCAGTTTTGTTTAGCCCATACTAGTGGCCTTGTAATTCAGGTGTTTCATGTGAGACTGTTCAGTACCAGCCCCTTTTGCAACCATTTTCTATCACCTGTCTCTTGGGGAGGTGCATTTCAATAATATTGGTGCAGAGTAGCCCTGGGCACAGCTCCTCTTCCCATTGCCTTCTAGGGTGGTTTGGAGAAAGGAGGAAAATTTCTGTGTTGTCTTCTCTAACGCGATGCAGTGAAACATAAAATCTAATAACATCTCTGTGTCTATAAATAATGTCCGGTTCAATTTGTGCAGAATTAAAGCAGTTTAACAAAGGGGGTGGATGACTTGACCTTTGTGCCCAAGAAAAAATGGGAAGCTATAATCCTTTTTCAGTGGCTGTTAAAAGGAACTATTCTCCTCCTTCCATTAGTGCTCTGGCCCTAATCTTCTTTCAGAATATATGCATTCAGCAGCAGCTCGGGGGAAGGACAGCTTAGCATGTTCAGAGCCTTTTTACCCAAACCTCCATACATCAGATCAGTTTGCCGTGGCAGAAATACAGAACACAAACTTGGGAGAGTAATTGCAACACATGAATATGAGAAGTAAGGGGTATAACAACTGTTCACACTTTTGGCTGTGCTCCTCAGTGGTGTAACTAGCCCCAGCACCGTGCGGCCCGTGGTGAGCAGCTGAGGAACCGCATCGGCATTGACCAACTGTGTTTCGACCTGGGAGGGATGCTGCCTTCTGCTCCCGACGCTGAATGCCAGCTCCATAGGCTGCTTTTTCTGAGTTTAGGGAAGCAAACAGGGCCAAGAAGGGAAAATGGGCCATGCAAAAGCAAACTGTCGTGGTTGGCAGGAGAGTGAAGCCCAGGGAAAGCAGCTGAGGAGAGGAGGCTGTGCAGACGTGTCCCTGTTCAGCGCTTGCATTACTGAGTCCTTCCAGTGTGTGCCTGCATGGGGCTTTTCATGGTATTTTTCAAATGTGGCTTCTCGTGCAATCAAAATCCAGTTATTAAGGAGGTGGAGAGGGACCTGAAGCTGCAGCTGCTGTGTGAAAATATGGTCTAATGCTGAAGCACGGGATTTGTCAAACCGTGTTTGCCTTCTCTGTGGCTCTGGGGGAATTTGGGGAGTTTGTGGGAGGATTACGCCCTGCTCCCAAGATCAACACGAGTGGCTGGTGCCCAGGAGCGGTGCTGGGATGGATGCGTTTCCTCGGGCAGGGATGATGTGTGAAAGCTTGGGAAAGGGTGTTGTAGGTTTTTATCACAGAGTTGTCCAAAATCTCTTCTCTTCCCCAGTGCACTGACAGCTGAGTTTCTAAGGCACTCTTTTCTGTTGTCAGATATAAGCTAAGAATGCATAGACAAATGGGAATTTTTTAATTACTATAAATGGATTAAATGATTTTGTATGTATGCCCATAAGCTCTGTCGCTCATGTTCAAAGTGTTTTTATTTTATTAGGAGCTTTCCTTTCTGTCTAGATATAGCTACATTTATTAATTTGCTTGTTTTTTAAAAGCTGCCTGGCTCAGAGTTTACTTTTGAATCCACAAAACAGAAACTCCAGAGCTGGAAGTGTATTTTTAAGAGCTTGATAGACAAAGTGCTAAACTCAGTAAATGCTTAGCAAAGGCTAAATACACTCACTATATTGGTTGAAAAATCTGACCTAAATGATTTAATGCCTGTAATACATCCTGGAGAGGTGATTGCCAGTCAGTGCAAGTGGTGGTGAGGTTGAGAGCTCTGGGATGACTCCAGTGGTGCTTCTCTGGGATATGCTGTTCATGCTTAGCTGAGTAAAAGAGACACTTGCAATCTTGCTCATTAGCCAGCAGTTCCTCTTGGAGGAAAATAGATCCAGTTGGCACGGTGCAGAGATCTGGGAGAGAAAACCCCATGCTGCTGGGCAAAGAAAACCAAACTGACCCTGTGCTGCCCAAAAGGAGCGTCAGTGAAACAGAGGAGGGACCTGGGCCTGGGGGCATGTCTGGGGAACTCCAAAGGTGACCTGTGGCTTCGTGACCTGATATCCCAAAGCCACAGGTCCTGGAACAAGGGATTTCTATGTGATGGATGTCACGCTGTGTCACATTTCTGCCAGCATGTGCTGGGCTGGCATTTAGGGTTGAAGCCAAAGCAGTTGTGTGGCCTTGAATTGAGTCTGCCACATCGGTGCCGTGTTTTATTTTACTGTTTGCCACAGTGCTGGCATCTCTTCCAGTCTTGGTGGCTCTCTGTAATTGCCTTTAAGCAGCAGTGTATAAAATCCCCTTTGTCCTGATGAGCTGGAGGTGGCCCTCCGCTACTCCTCTCTCATCCACGTGTGCACCCTGTGATGGATTCCTGGCCAAGAGCAGCCGCTAAACAACCAAACGCTGAAGCCAAGCAAAGTGCTCAAAGCAGTCCCTGGTGTGTGTGGAAGGCGTTGAGCCTTGTCCCTGGGAGGGCAGCTCCGGCAGCAAGGTGGGAAACAGCAGAAGGAGGTTTCCCCAGTGCTGTCGGATAACAGTGGTGGCCTCTGCAGGAAACGTGTGGCTGGAGGGAGCTTCTGCACGTCACACAACAGACTGCAAATGGTAATGACATCTGTGTGCTGCCAGCACGGCTCAGTCAGGCTGTCGGCTCAGGATGGGGAGGGTTTTGTGGGGAAGGGGTGGATTTCTGCCACTTTGCATCAAGTGTCATGAGGTTACGTAGGGATGCATTTTCACTGCTGGTGCTTGAGACACTGTGGCTGGGTCCTGGCTTGTTCAGAGCCAGTGTGATGGTCTTTTCTACAATCTCCTGCCTTGTTCTTCTTACCTTTTCTTTCTCTCTCTGCTTCTTCCTGCCTGTGGTGATTTCTGCTCCCCGGGGTGCCATCAGTCAAGGTGCAGAAGAGTGACCACCACCACTGCTGGGACCCCTGTGTCAACTACTGTCATACCCACCACCCCGGCCACTGCAAGACGCCCACGTGGAACCAGACCCCTGGACAGGATTACTGCAAATGTAACCTCAGCGCACAGCGTTGCCCTCATCCCTGCGTGTCGTCATTGATGTTGTCCCCCTCCATTTCTTTAATACCCAACTCTGTAGCCATGAGTGTCACTCATTTCCCCCTCAGTCACCTGGGTCTGTTTTCACAGGGCCAGTTCTGAGGTGCAAAAGCAGTATCTGCAGCCCATGCTCTCATCCTTTAACCCAGCACCCCAGTGCATTGTTTCATGTGGGCAAAAATGAGGGGACAGGGAAGGGCAGCTCTGGTGGCATGTAGGAACGTGATACACCAACACATCTGTGGTACCACACAGCACCTGGGTTGCAGCTGCTTCAGAATCTATCTCTGAGCCCACCTCTTGAGGGAAGCAGGCACTGTTCAGCCCTGGTTTTCTTGTTTTATGGCAGTGAGATAGGAAGGAAACGTTACATTGTGTGTTGGGAAGCAAAGAGGGCAGCCCAGTTGGCCAGCAGCTCAAGTTCAAGCTGTGCTTTCTGTGTATTTAGGGTTCATTAGTGCCATCACACCAACCTGCTGCTGGCTGCCCCGCATCCGTGATGCGTTTCTCACCTGATGGGCTGGGTGCTGCAGTGACAGCAGCCCGGTCGCCAAAGTCACTGCACAGAGCAGTGTCTGTCTGGAGTCCAAGCCCACTCACAGCTCTTCTGGAGCTGCAGGCCCAGGACAAAGTTCTCCCTGGAGCTGGAAAGAAGGAGTTGCTAGTCCAGACTCATTTGGTGTTTGATGAGCTCCTGTTAGGAGTTCCCACTGCTGCACTTCTCTGTAACATGCTCTGTATTTCCCCAGCGCTGGTGGCTGCCAACTTCTCATCTCCCACCATGAACGCGCAGGGCTTCCCCTGCCAGAACTCGAACACACTACCTCGCAGCTCTCACCCCATGAGCCCGCGCACCACCATGCTGAGGAGGCGGCAGAAGAAGAAGGAGCACAAGAGCTCATGTAAGGATGGTGGAGAGCTGGGGCTGGGTTGGACGGGGCTTGCATGCTTGCCTTGCTCTCCTTGTTGTTGGCTGTTAGCTGGGGTAGGACCACTCATCTCTGCACCGTCAGTGCCTCCCTCATCCTCGGTCACCGTCCCCACCACCGAGGTCTGTGACCAGTCTGCTATGCTGACCGTGGCTACCCTGACCTTCTGCCTCTCTCCTCCTCTCAGTGTCACTGGCCTCCAGCACGGTGGGTCCTGGCGGGCAGATAGTCCACACGGAGACGACAGAGGTGGTGCTCAGGGGAGACCCTTTGAATGGCTTCGGACTTCAGCTCCAGGGAGGCATCTTTGCTACCGAAACCCTGTCTTCCCCACCTCTCGTCCGTTTTATTGAGCCTGACAGCCCGGCAGAGAGGTTAGAGACCTTGCCCTTGGATGCTGATGGTGCTGCTGCTGAACATTTCATGGTTTGGTTTGTTTTCTCTCCTCAGCGGCTCATTTAGATATTTACTATCATCCTTGTAATATCTCCCATCCTTCACTGGGCATGGTTTACTGTCACTGCCATTTCTGCACTCGTCGGCTGACCGCGGCCTCCCTCGCATCCCAGGTGAACGTCTTGGCACCGGGCTGCGGCTGTTCTGGGAGGAGGAGGAGGAAGGGAGCGTGTGTCTGTGTGAGAGTGCCATTCCCATTCCTTTTTAAAATTATTTTTCCTTTCTCTTTGAAAGATAAAGCTTTTGTCTGGGTGCACAAAGGGGAACGATCTAGACAAGTGGGCCTAGCGAAGTGTTCTCTGCCTGGTTTTACTGTAGCAGAACCCAGCTCTAAAATGGGCCTAAAAGCAAGGTTTTTAACCACAGAGGAGGGCTGTGTTTGAGGAGCAGGTAGGTGCTACATGTAAGCACACTTACTTTTAGCTTTATAATGCTTAAAAAAGAGCAGAGCAGAGGAGTGGCATTAACTGCTCTGCATCACACCCCACTGATACCCGGTGCTCCAGCTCAGGAGCTCTGACTACCGTGGCTAAACTTCTCCCTACACCCCTGCAGGCTGGATTTGAAGTCTGCTCGAGTGTTTGTGCACTACGATGTAGGTGCCTGTCTCAAAAGGTTTTTCTTATTACTATGGCTTGAGCTCTGGTGTGGTGGAAATGAGAGCTGGTTTTGTTGGGCAGATGAAATAGTGAGCACCCCTGTGCTGGTTTCTTTGCCCGCTGTGATTTCCACCGGTGGCCCATGCTGCCTGAGGGTGCCTGAGGTGCAACGACGTGGCAGTGCTCAGCACCTGCTGCAGACCCTTCCTTGGGAGGAGAAGTCTCTGAGGGGCTCATCAGCATGTGCTGCTGGTTGGTGTCCCCAGGCCAGCCTGGGAAAACAGCATGTGGATTAAACCCAGGGAGGAGTAGGATGGCAGGCATGGGAAAAAGAATTGTCTTGAGTGATACAGGTTAAGCCTTTTATGCCTTTTTTGTTTGTTTGTTTCCAAACAGGGTTTAAAAATGAAAGTGATGGAGTTCTGGTGTGTTTATCCTCTATTACTAGGGTAAACTTGGCTCACATTGTAAAGCACCGAACTCCTTTTATAAATCAGGCGGCAACAAAGCCTGCTGTCCCAGGGGAGGAGGGAGATGTGCTGAAATCCGCCTGGCTTTGCTTTATCCTCTTGCCAAGCCTAGAGCGAAAGCAGAGACTGGCGGTGCAGTCTTGCTTGACTCCAATGTGTCGCACACACCGCTCTCCCTCTCGGCTGCCCACCCAGCAGCATCCGCACTCTCCTGGCTGCTGCCTTCTGCTTTCTGGTGACAGGGAGCAATCTTCCCTGCCATTGCAGCCTGGGTTTGATTTAGGGATTAAGTCTCTGTGGTGTGGTTTTTTTTTCCTTTCCTAGACTGTGCTGCTCTTCCTAGCTGGCAGGAAAACACTGTCTTTCCTCCCAGTCTTGAAGTGATAAGTGCAATGGGTTTGCAGCGAGGTGAAGAGGCAGTTTGATGTTTTCATTTCACTTTTTTGTTTCTTGCTATCCCACAGAGCTTGTTTGCTCCAGCCTTCCTAGATACCTTATCCCCTGCCCTTGAGAGGTTCTGCTGTAACTGCAGCCCAAGACAGCAGAGCTATTTTTCTGCCCTTTCCCAAGGCTCTTTCTCCTGCATCTTCACAGGCTGCTGTGCAAGACCTGTCAATCCAAATGTGCTGTCGCACAAGGGTGTGATCCACGATCGCTTTGTCCATCTGGCTTGCTGTGGAGGAGCTGCCTCTTGGGTATCCAGCAAATTTGAGTGCTATCTGGGAGGAGGACGGCATCGCCCTCTTTTCAGGGAGGTTGGACTGCCTCACATTTATTATCTGCTCCGTGCTAGCTCGCGGCAGGCAGTTTGAAGCAAAAGCTCTAATCTCCATGACTTGTAATTTGTTTTACAGCCGATAGCCTCTAACAGACCTACCTCCCCACCTGTTGTTTTGTTTGCTGGGTGCAAGATGAAGCCTTTGGGCTCAAAATGAGACAGTGATTCAGCCCCTGCTATCAGCAGGGAGGGTGGAATAGGAAGATGCCTGACGTCCCCTCTTGGCTGCCTTGAGCCGCGCAGCTTTTGTGTCCTTCCTCCCCCAGCTGTCATTGACAGCAGTGGGAGAGTATCTGGCTTCTCCATCCCCTTATCCGAAA
>NW_010160061.1:20132-34811 GCF_000695765.1 Mesitornis unicolor | reverse complement strand
GAGTTACATGTTTTCTAGCTCTGCTCAGACACAGTCGTTTGATCATTGTGTTTCTGGCTTTTGAGTATGAATAGTTTGCAAAAAGGAAAGTTTAGCAGCTGGGTGAAGCTGTCAGCAAAACTGTGATCTTTTGGGGGCTGGGAACCACCCACTGATGTGCAGCCACGGATGTACAGACAGTCATGGATGTACAGACAGACACAGATGTGCACATCTGGCCTGTGCAGGCCAAGCTGGTGGGTGTAGAAGGGCCTGACAGGTCTGTTTCTGCAGCCAGGAATGTGGTCATGATCACAGCTGCTGCCACTCACCCCACAGCTGGAGTGGCCATGTAAGTGCTGATGATTTGAGTGAGATCTTCAGTGCAGATCCTGCCTGAGGCTTGAAATTGCGCTGCTCTGCATCTGGCAGGACACCTCCACTGCTCTCTCGCTGTCTTTGAGCCCAAGGAATGAGTCACAACAAAGTGCAGATCTCTGCAGTCCCACGGTAACATTCCCATCGTGGATCCAACACGTCCAGAGGGCTGTCCTTCACTCCAGGAGATGCCCATCCTCTTGTTCCTTCTGATTTTGAAGCACTTCTCCCCTGATCTCAGAACGCTTTGTTGGCTCTGATATTAGACTCAGCATCTCTGAGACAAATGCCCTCTCTTTGAAAAGGGCTCTCAGGGCCCTTCTCCCAGTGCAAGAGAGGCTGGAAGTTGGTGTTTCTGGAATTATTCTAAGTTAACAAAGCACATCAGGGCTCCTCGCCCTTGTGAAGGGAGCCAGAATGTTGTGGCTTCACTCCACAAACTTTTATAAACCTGCAAGACTGGGACTTAAACAACCATGATTGACTGAGGCAGATAGTAAAAGAAATAAACCACTTCTGACCTAACGGAGCTATTGGCTGTAAAACACCCAGGGAGATCTACCCTGAGTGCGGAAACACAAGAAATGGTTGTCTTGTGAGAAGGCAACTCTGGTGCGAAAGGTGGCAAATGTTTGCTTTGGTGCAAACCTTTGAGGGTAAAAGGATCTGGTGATCTCCCAGCCCTTGCGACGGAAACGGTGGTGCCAAAATGGGCTGTGTCCTTGTGCAACCTTGAAATGAGAAAGTGAGGTCTGTGCGATGCCCATGTTGATCCCTCCTTTCTGAAAGGTGCATTCTGGCCATAGCATGAGGGCTTTCAGTGCTGGAGGAGGCATCTCTGCCATACTCCTTGCCATCTTCATATTTATAAGCTAATATTTCCAAGTGCATCTATGTGGCTGCATATCCACAACTCTGTAATTAAACTTGATACAATTTTTTCACAAGGGTGGATTCATTTGTACACCACAGAGTTGTCTGTCCTAATCTGAGTGTCCTTGAACAAACACTTCTTAATTTACATCTCATAAAATAACCAGTGGATGGCATGGAGTCAGGCAGCAGTGTAAATACACAGCAACTTTAGTACCTTCCTACCAGCCAAATAACCTCCCTAGACTCTCTCCAAACTTGCTCATATCTAAGCTTTTGATGGGCTGCTGGCAAAAACTGTTGTGCTTGTGCATTTTTCGTGATAACCGGGCCTTTCATGTATCCCCTGTTATTTGGAGGTGAATAATACAGCCAGTGTCCTTTGCCTTTGATGTTATCACCGTGTGCCCAGAAGCTGTGGTACCACATTTGCTTACAGTTGAATTGGGTGTGAGTGATGAAAAGTGGCTGGAAGGATTGGTAGAATCCTTGGTGGAAAACAAGCTGTCTTATGTGAAATATCCGTGGAAGCTGACATCTAGAAAGGAAGGGGCAAAGGATGTGCTGGATCGTTAAAGAGCAGGGAATGAAGCTTCTCTGGAGAAGGCTTGAAGCAGGATAGCTGATGCCTCTGGAAAATCTTTATGGTGAAATAACTCCAAATGCAGAGGTGAGCCTTAGCCTTGTTCCCATAACCCTCAGCCTGTTTTGAAGACCACTCTGTAGCTTATGTTACTGATGGAGGAGGAATGGTTTCCCAAGCTCTGCTCAAGTGGACAAGCCTTATAGACAGATAATGAGTGGAAAACCCGAAAGTTGTTACAGCGAACAACTGATGAAGGGTGTGGAGGAGGAGGAAGATGAGCAACCCATTGCCCATGGCCAGTCACAGGGAATACTGTGCTCTTGATTTTGTGGAGCCATGGGCCAGCTCAGTAACCTGGAAGATTGTCTTGCTGGTGTTATAGTATATTTTTTTTAAAAAAGGCAGTGGGAAGGGTGGATAGTGAATGTCATGGTTCATGTGTGGAAAAACCTTGCTTGTTAATACAGAGGGGTCCCAAGAGACAAACTGTAGCAGTGTATCTCCAACATAGCCTTCCCATCGTTGTTTTTCTTCCAAAGTGGGTCTAAACCAAAAACTCCAAAGCACCAGTTGTGGTTATACTGGTGGGCTATTGCTTCAGAGTAATATTTGCCTTTCAAGGCAGTTAAATGCTATCAATGTACATTTGGCTTCCAGAAATGCAATTACAGGGTATAAATGATTATCCAATTTGCTGAGACCTTTCAGTGAGTTCATTGGGTTGTAGCTTTAGAATTAGCCATGTATTAAACAGAGAAATCCATGCAATCTTCAGTGCCATTATTTTGGGTTTCAGAGGGTGCAGGCATATGGAAAGAGCCGTATACCACTGGATAGGGTAGGAGGGCACATGCCCTTGCATTTATCACTCTTATTTCTTGGCCATGATGTTGCCGTTGAGGAAGGTGAGGGTTACTCTTCTTTTCTTCCTGGAAGTTGCAGGAAATTTGACCAAAAATGGTTCTTGAGGAGCAAAGTACGTCTGAACCTAAGCAAACCACAAGGGTTTGCTGCCCTGTGACCTCCCAGGGGCTCTTGGCACTGGGAGGAGCATTGCAGAATGAGTTATCTTCTTTTTGGGGCCACTTCTTTAGGATTTATCACTACTCTGTGTCATGTAATGGATTTGCCTGGCAAAAGTAACTCATGGCTGGTTATGGGGTGGTTTTTTTTCCCCTCCTTTCCCCATTTTCCCTGCCTCCTTGTCCCCTTTCCCTCTTTTCCCAATGTGGACTGCAGGTGTGGGCTGTTACAAGTAGGAGACCGAGTCCTTTCTATCAACGGCATCGCCACCGAGGACGGGACCATGGAGGAAGCGAATCAGCTTTTGCGTGATGCCGCGCTCACGAACAAAGTGGTGCTTGAGATCGAGTTTGATGTCGCAGGTACGTTGCCAAAGGAATTGCTGCTCCTCACCACCAGCTGGACTCTGCCAGCTCCTTTGCTAACCCATAGGAGGGAGTGTTTTCACACAAATATGCGAGGTGTTTGCTAGAGCTCAGAGGGAGGAATGAGGAGAACCCGCGAGGACCTTTTCCATTCCTCGTTGTTCTCTAATGTGCACCAAGAGGGAGGATCTTTCTTCTGATCCCTTCATAAATGCCTTGTTCTCACCGATTGGCTGAGATAAGCTTGAGGGTACATGAAGAGGCCACCTGCGCTTTAAATGTTTGCCCATTAATATGAGTAATATTGATATTAATTTATGGCCCTGAAGCAAGGAGGGAGCCAGTGCTATTGGCTGGGGCTAAAGTGCAGCTTTGTATTAAAAAAAAAAAGCTTTTTTCCTTTTACATTGACAGAGCTGCTTCAATCTTGAAATACAGCGTGATGGGAGCGCTTCACTTGATGTTCAGAGAATGTATTTTTAATGAGAAACCAAATTTTAACCTGAAGTCTGCAGGGCCTCAAATAACCACCTTATTTGAACCAGTAAAGCTGCGTTTTATGGGCTTGTTTTTCTCGGTTCCAAAGAAACCATCCATGCGACTGAAAACTCTCTTCTCCTGTTTTCTTTTTTTGTCTGTTTTTGGTTTTATAGAGTCTGTCATCCCCAGCAGCGGTACTTTCCACGTTAAATTGCCCAAGAAAAGAGGTGTAGAGCTTGGAATTACAATCAGCTGTAAGTATTGCTTAGACTTGTGCTAGCAGTTGCAGGAGCTGCTGCTTTCCACCCTGGCACATCACAGAGGCCCAATAGAGAGCGAGAAGATTACGTGGGGTTTCCTGGTAGCACTTGCAGTGATTTATCCCAAACTGAATTAGATGTGTGGTTTCTACCTCTGTGAGCTGGCAGCTGCAGAGAAAAGCAGCTGCATGAAGGGTTGGGGCAAAGGATGGGTCTCAGTTGATCAGTTGGTCTGTGCTGCAGAGGGAGGTTGAGTTGAGTTATGTGACGTGACGTGACGTTATGTTAGTAGCAATATTATTTTCACGTCATTGCTCACATTATGTATTATGTTCCTTTGAAAAAAAGAATTGCCTGCGTCCGGACAGGGTTTGCTGGGGGATCCTTGCATTGACAAACCCCAGCCCTGGAGGAGGAGATCCATGTGCCAGGACTTGGTGGGCACTGAGAGAATGAGACATAAACCTTTTTCTTTCTTTTCTCTCTTCTCTGCTCACTCATCATCAATTATCTTTGTTTCTATTCCAAAGAATATATTTCATTTAAAGACCTTTTGGCCTCTTTGAAGGGGGCGCTACAGGGACATGATATAGGCAGATCCATCCCAAATTTCTGGCCAACCAGGGGTCTTGTTATGCCTCACATCAATGAACTTTTCCTTCCTGATAAATGTGAGCAGGTCTCACATCACGCATCCCTCTTTCGCTGCTGGGTAAACGGAGTTGAATCATCTCAGATTTGCCATGCCCAGCGGCTGCCACCACCTCTCAGCTGAAACAAAGAAATGTGGGAGACTGCAGTAATGGGATCTTGTGTCTGAGCCCTCAGAAGTATGGACCCAGCTGTATCTGGGGAATGAAGTCTCTAGAGACACTTTAGAACTAGGTTTCCTTAAAATAGATAAGCCGTTTGCAATTACTTCTTGGCATTTGCAGCATTAGTCAGGGAGTTAATTGGAGGTGTTCTGGTCTACGCAGGGTGATTCTCAAGGAGTGACGTGAACATCAACGGGGTGACGGCTCTGCACCCTGCGTGATTTCTTCTCCCTCTTCCCAGCTTCCCCTATTTATGCCGCGAGGATAATCCTGAGAAATAACAGCACAGTATTTAACATTTGACTTGGTAGCAATTACTGTCTGAAGATATCAAAGTGCTTTCCAAAAGCAGTTGGGTACCCATCACCACATTTCCCTGATGGGGAAGCGGGGCACGGGGGGTCCCACACTGCTGCCCTGCTCACTACCATACCATTGCTATCTCAGGGAGAAACCCAGGACGATGGATCTGGTGGCAAAAAACCCCTCCTGGCCAAGGTTTCACCCCATTTCAGCTTCAAAGCTTGGTCTGTATCTGGGGCTGGAGAGCAAAATGAATACGAGTTTTTACTTGTGGAGTCTCACTGAAATGGGATCTGCTTCACATGTGCATTTACACTTCAAAGGTGTTTTGATTTTGGAAATGATTTCACTTGAAATTTCTTTAAAAAATGGATTTCGCACACTTTTTTGAAATTGTCACTAAATTAAAAGGAACTGACCCCCGACTTTTCAGTAGTTGGATATGCATTACCCAACGACAGAGCAGGTTTTTTAGCAATAGAATAGATTTGGTCTTTTTGATTGTTGGACACGTTTGCGGGACATTGTTTAAGTAATGCATATGCATAAACTTAAGATATATTTCAGTCCTTTGCTGAGTCAAAGCCAAAATTATATTTACAAATGGAGCAAAAGACAGCCATCCAGAAAATGCGGCGGCAAGGATGAAATGCTAGTTGAATCCTAATTCTGTTTTCATCTATTAGTCCGTATAAGCCTATGTCCACATGACCCCTAGCAAATTAGATCATCATTTTGTCACTCTGCCTCTGGCTGGGCAGATAAATATACCAGTTGTAGACATTAAAACCAAAGCGAGCAGCCTTATGGTGAGTACCTCCTGCAGAGACATGATGTGCATGCAGGAGCATGATGCAAGCAGCAAGAGAAAAGAGGTAAAAATAACTCTGTTTTGCTCAGTTCCTTCCAGTTCTGCTGATTTGGATGCTTGTGTAGAGCTGGAAACATCTTTTAGAGCTCTTCTTCTGAAAAGGAAAAGCAAATAACTGCTGTTTTAAAGTAGGGGACTTTATTGGCCTCCCACATTGGATTCCTGTTCCCTACTCTGTAAAACTGGGGCAGGTTTTATGGAGTAAATGCTGGAGGGGTCAGCAGAAGATCCCCTGCACTGTTGTGGCCACAGAATTGGGTTTGTTCCTAAACTTTGTGGTCCAGCTACGCTGTAGATGAAAGAGCTTTTGCTGTGTTTTACCTCTCAGCTTGAGCAGGCTCATCTGTAGTTAATGTCTGCCTATGAAGGCTTGCTGCTGCCTTCTTAAACGAGCAGAAAGTGTTACGACCTCATCAGAGGAGCACTACGGAAATAAAAGCGATCAAGTTCTCGCTGTGCTGTGGCTCTCCGAGCTAATCGGGAGATGGGCTAAGTAAAGGGGGGCAGAGCAGGATTCTTGATGGATGCGCTGGAAGAATTCTTGTAATGGAGCTGGCTGCAGGAGGAACCATAAATCTGCCAGAAAGCCTCGTAAAAGGGTTGAAAACCCAGGAGGTTTTTGTCTGAGGAGGGCAGGTGCTGCTGGCTCTGGGATGAAGATACGGAGAGGGGCTGTGCTTGCTCCCGATGAGGGGTAGATGTTTGCTGAGGGCACTCCTTGTCTCTGGGTTTGCCAGAAAGAGAAGGCTTGGCCTGAGGATGATGCGAACGGAGGTTTTTGACGCAAGGATGTGAAGATGTGGCTTTCCTTAGCCTGAGCCACTCATCTCCATTAGCAGAACACAGGCCTTAAGTGCTCTGCTCTTGCTGACTGCGTTCAGTTCTAATGGTACAGCTATGCCTTCGTAGGTTTTTCTCTAAATCTCTTACAAATTAAAATCTCCAGCAGTGAGCAGCTAATAGTTGTGTATTCTTGTATGTTCAATACCTGACCGCTTAAAATAAGATACGGATTTGTTATTAGCCCCTGGAAAATGGTCGTTGATGACACAAAAGATTGCTTTTTGTGTTTTCATTTTTATTTTTTTTTTGTGTCTGTATCAAATATCCTCTCCAAGGGCCGGTTGTGAAATTCGCCGCAGGGTACAGGTGTGGTGGTGTTGCTGCTTAAACAGATACTGAAACTACCGTTCCTTTTAGCTAAGCGTTAGCGCTCCGTATAGCACGTTTATCAAATTACCTTTGTATATCTTAACAAATCGATTCCTGTGCCCTTGGCGGGAAGTACTGCAGATAAGGAGTAGGTAGTATATCTGCTTGCGGGTGATAAAACTGGAATTCAGATAGGGAGATAACTTCGATTAAATCGCTTAAGCAGTGTAATCAGTGTCCCAGCGAGAGGATGGATCTGTGAGCCGAGCAAATCTGCCTTTGCTGGCGCTGGATTAACCTGGACCTGTCCGGGAGCCTCCTGTCCTACCACTCGCCAATGCTGCAGCTTCAGATTTGCAGCTGATTCGTTTCAGTGCTTTTATCAAAGTGAGAAATCCTGTCTTGGTTTTGCTACCTGGAGATCCTGAAAGGAAATAGGTCCGTGGTGGGGTAAATATCGTGCTGGAGGCGATGATCATTTGTGCACCTGCTGTTAAAACTAATGAACGATAGAGGGAAAAGTTGGGAACTGGGGATTTGATTTTCACTGCTGCTTTTGGTAATCGATTCTGATTTGGTTTTATTCCTCTTCTCGTTCCTTAGCTACCCTGAGATTATTCGGTTTCTGATTTTGTTTGGTTTTTTTTCCTGTTTATAAATGCTTGCTTTCTTAAACGCATTCTTATGGCATTACTACGATTTCTTTAATTACACGCCGACAGAGCACTGCTCTGGCTTGGTCAATAACAAAGGGCATTTATAACGGGTTGGTGCGTGTGAGATATGTGCTCGCGCTCCTCGGAGGGGAATAATTTACCAATACGAGTCATTATGCATTCCATTAAAACCACAAACCGGACATGTGTTTCTGGCCTTGTCATCCATCACAGAGTAAACACCGAGCAAGCCAGAACGTCAGCAGAGGTGACGAGAGACTGAAAGCAATTTATAAAAAGTAAATAACAGTATTGATCAATTCACCTTTTTATCACTGCTCTGCCACCACCGCCGAGCAGTGTTTTCAGTCAAGAGTTTCTCCCCCACCCCACGCTTCTGCCTTCAGCAGCTCTTGATTTATGGAGCTTTCTCTGGGCCACTGGAGCAGATTTAAACCATCTTTTGTACTGCTAAACCTGCCAAAAACACAGCTCTGTGGTCTCACGTTGTCACCCTGCAGGAACAGCCCGGGATCGTTAAAAACGTGGGTGCTGGGGTGGTTGGGGACAGCCTGGTCCCAGCAGATGGGTGGAAAGCCCAGCTGGGCACTCTGCTGGGGCAACTGGGAAGGGCTCTGAGGAGCCAAAAGGGAATTAATGGAGTCAGTAATGACTGGTTTTTCAAACGAACAGCGAATGTCTGTTCTGTGCTTTGAGATTTTGTTATCTTAATGTTGTATCTTATGCCTCTTGAGAATGATTTTCATTAAGTCTCTCTAAGTTACCCTTCAGATTTGTAGATGCTGACTAATAGTGATGGTTTTATAAAGCCTTTCCATTTTATACTAAAGTGGAGGGCTGCCATTTATTAAATTTTGAGTCTTCCGATGATAGGGACAGTTGTAGGCAGTTGTATGTGGCTCTTCCATTGGTCTCAAGAAAATCTGTTTGAAAAGCCCGGCTTCCAAAAGCATGCAAACAAAACCCAGAATGATTTTTCCTTAGAATTTGCTTTGCTCCTAATGTGCAAAGCACTGGGTTTGTCACCTTTGCTTGTGATGCAGGGAGCCTGTGCTGTGTTCAGTGCTGACACCTATTGCAGAGCTGCAGAAGAACCAGGTCTCGCTCTCTGCTCAGAGACTGCCCATGGGCAGGTTCTGCCCCTGTGTCACAGGGTTTGTAAGGCAGACACTGAGATAAACGCTATTTCTACAGAGCTTGAGGCATGTTGTTGTCTGTATTTGCTTCTCTCTTTCTTTCTTTCTTTCTTTCTTTCTTTCTTTCTTTCTTTCTTTCTTTCTTTCTTTCTTTCTTTCTTTCTTTCTTTCTTTCTTTCTTTCTTCCTCTCCCTTTTTGCTCTTTTGAGTGTTCACGGTCACGGTGCACATCATTCCAGCAGTGGCTGGGTCAGGTTTGGAGATTGCTATCCCCAACCCACTGCCAGGACGGTGCAGATCCTCCCTAACCCCTTTCTGTCACACTGCCTCTGCTTTGAAACTAATAAACAACCCTTGCAGTGAAAAGTATTTTTGCAAACGTGGATCGCTTTGACAGAAGCGGGCTAGGCAGTAATTAAACATGCAGCGATGCCAGCCCGACCCGGGGCTCAGGGTGTGCTGTCAGGGTCTCCCATCATGTGGTGTGTGGCCTTCCCAGTTGGAGGGAGGATTTCTGCCTTGGCTTTAGCTGCTGCAGCCCATCATTCCCTCCCACTGGCGTGTGTCAGTCCATGCCACAGACAGGTTGAATATAGGCACAAGCCCTCAGTGAACCTCCACAGCCCATCCGCTCTTCTTCAACCCATGATTGCAAGCTGAATATGAGTGTCCAGACCAGAACTGGCACCACGCTGCAGTAAGAGATGGGGAAAATAATTCTGCCATGCTCTGTATCAGTCACATTGCTGTGACTGTTATGAAATCAGTCACGGTCTGCTCTTCACTGTCTGACCTAACTTTTATCCTCAGCCCTGCTACGACCAAGATTGGCTGTGTCTTTGCTCAGAAGGTTTAATTGTATCTTGGAGAAGGTATCCTTAAAGGTGATGGGTTAATACATGTGTTTTTTAAATCTCATAAATGAATGTAAGCAACAGAAAAAGCTAGAGCAGAGAGGTTGGTAAGAGGAAGCACTTATTTCTTTACGCCTGGCTCTCTGCGATGCTCTCAAACTGCTGTTCAGGCAGGTGGATCTCTGTGTGCTCGATGCCACGTGCCTCATGGATAAAATTTTAATCTCTGACCTGCACCTGATGTGTTCAGAAGCTGCGAGTTCTTTCCTTCCTTCCCACGCAGTGTTTGCTGAGAAGCTCTGTCAGCTTTAAACGAGACGATGCAATTCCCATAGCAAGGCAGGAGGGAGCAATGTGGGCTGAGAAGGATGCTCTTGGCGTATGTTTGGTGTGTGGATGGCAGAGAGGTCAGGAGATGGTCAAGTCATAAATTGGATATCACTTGGATTTCTCCAGGGAGCAGCAGGTCTTGCAGGGCAATTGGAAAATGCAAGTGCTCCCAGAGATGAGTATTCACATCCTGTGTGGGCTGAAAAAGTCACCAAGGTCAGGCGGGAGAGAAGAGTCAGAAACCACCCCTTCCAGCTCCAGCACTGAGACCAGCCCTCATTTATCTGTTTGTGTGACGAGGTGGCCTGGTGAGCTCAACCAGCTAGAAAACAGCGTCCTGGGTTATTTTCCACCTGGAAAATGTCTTCTTTTTTTCCCCTGGTGTGGCATTCAGAGTTCAAGTGTGAAGCCTCACTTTGTCAAAGGAATATAAACTGCCTTTTCTTATAACTCCTTCTCCCTATTAACCATCCCTGTTCTGGACAGCAGACTCAATACCAAGCTTTGTACCCATGTGTCTCTTTTTGCAGCTGCAAGCAGAAAACCTGGGGAGCCTTTGATCATCTCCGACATCAAGAAGGGGAGCGTAGCACATAGGTGAGTGCAGAATTTCCCATCTATCAAACTCATTGCAAAATATCCAGCCCAGTAAAATGAGAGGTAGAGTGAAGCCCAAGCACCAGCACTTGGGTCTGGACTTTGCCAGCATCCAAGTAGATCCTAGAGGTTTGTCTTAGACTACAGTAGGGTTTGCCATAAAAACCATCTATACTGAAGCAAGTAGAGTTGAGCTAATGGAGAAGGTGGCCAAGGCACTGATTCAGAGGTTTGCTGACCCTACAGGAGATGGATGTTGAGCATTTAATAGCATGTGGGAAAGGGCTTTCTATATCCCATAAGGTGCCATGGCTCATCAGGTCGTTTGCTGTGTCTGAGCTCCTGCTCAGGTGAACAGAGTGAGTGAATTGTGGGTGCTGGTAGAGAACTGAGTAAATAACTCAGCATTTATTGACTTCACCTCTGATCTCAACACCTCATAGCAAGGCTTTCAGAGGAATTTAGTGCTGCTGGAGGGCTCGTTTCTAAAAGTGCTCATACAGGAGTTTTCCTAAAAGGTAGAATATCTGTCAGTGAAACATTAGGTGTTTTTCAGTGCTGTGGGTTACTCAGACTCTATATCTAATCTTTCTGCCTTGTTCTGCGTTGATACACACTCTATACAAACTTCCCCTCTTTCAGTTGTAATTGTCCCAGACTCTGTTCATGGTTGTTTCCCAGAAAAGATCAAGGACAAGAAAAAGTTTATATTGTCATCGCCACTGCAGGGCTGAATGTGTTGTGAGATCTGAAAGGCAAATACAAATGTACTTTTTAGTTCTCTTTTCCTTTCCACATAGGACTGGCACCTTGGAGCCGGGAGACAAGCTGTTAGCCATTGATAACATCCGACTCGACAATTGCTCAATGGAGGAGGCTGTGCAGATTTTAAGGCAGTGTGAAGACCTGGTCAAATTGAAGATTAGGAAGGATGAAGATAACTCTGGTACAGCAATCCTGATGCAAACTGGTGCCTGTCCACTGTAATGACATTTCCCAATAGGTAGTGCAAACCAATGAAGATAAGGACTGCTGCCTGTCTGGTCACCACTTTCCAATTGATTATAGTCCATTTTTGTTATTCTGCCCTTAAATGGAGTCTGGAAGGTTAAAATCCTATATAGTATGAGCATGGCTGAAGACCTCAGGCTTTTGCTTCTAAATGCTGCAAGTCTCTGCTATCACTTCTCTTATATGGCCAATTAAAAAATGCCACATTCCCATTTTCTCTTTCAGATGAGCAGGAGACAACCGGTGCTATTATCTACACCGTGGAACTGAAGCGATACGGTGGCCCCTTGGGAATCACCATCTCTGGGACGGAGGAACCTTTCGATCCCATCGTCATTTCGGGCTTGACTAAACGAGGGCTGGCAGAAAGGTGAGGTTTGGGGACAGTGGGAAGGGATCTTGAACTGGGTCAGATCCAGTGTGTCAGTTGAACGCAGCAGCCAGGAAAATGTGTTATCTGCTTCCTGGTCTGGCATTTCCCATGCACACATTGCATGAGTAGCGTGCCCAGCCTGCCCACAAATCCACCACATACTCCTGCCCCAGTCTCCCCTCTTTCTAAACTATGGCTTATGGCCATGAGAGTGGTGTGGCCTGCTGAAACCACAGAAATTCGGGAGTCTTTTGACCCGTCCTTGCTGGTTGCTTAGTCTGTTACTTGTGGACGTATCTCAGTGCATGCCTCAAGCAGCAGACATTTATACTGCATAAATGTAGGTGCAGGTTTACCTTTGACAACCAGGGAGGTTGTCTGTGTGCGCGCCTGTGTCTGAATATATGTGCATGCGTGGGATTAAAGGATCAGGACATTGCTGAGAATATAAGGTGGAACTGAGTCACACACTGTATCTTAATTACTCTGTCTATATGATAGCTGTGACTTGTAAATAGATCATTTCAGCAGCCTTGACTCACACTTCTCATAGGTTTGCTTTATCCTATGCTGCCTGACAGGCAGAACAGCAGCAAAAAAAGCCCTGAGCAAGTAGGTGTAAAGTGCTAGACCTTGGGGACGTTGGACTGCAGATCTGGCCTTTTGGTTCTTTCTGTTTCAAGGCCACGCTCTCTTGTAGCTGGGCTGTAAACCAGCTCAGTGCCTAATTCTGCACCAGGGTCCTGGGGCTCTCAGCACATGGCTGCTGCACGTTGCCATTGCTTCACTTTGGGACAGAAAGCAGAACAGCAGTGTCTCCTGGGAAGGAAGGAAGAGGAATAGACTTAGTCATTACTGATTTTTCTCTTTGGGGATTTTAGACCACTGCCTGCCACTGTAGGATTTCCCTTGAAAATAGTAGCCACGGAGTATCCGAGGCTTTTCTGCATAGCGGTTCTGCACTGCAGCCCAGTGTGAGAGAGGTTAAGGACAGAAAGCCCAAACGCTGTCAGGTGTCAGGAGGCAGTGTCATACCCTTGTTGCTCTCAGTTCCCTCTGCAATGCCGTGGCTGTTCCTTCGTCGAACCTGGGCACACATCAGTGACTGCTCTGCGGAGACGTGTGTAGTGCAGACAAGTGCTGCGGTACTGCTGAATTCTGAATAGGAGCCAGCAGGCAGTAAGGAGCAAGAAACCTTTTGAGAAGAGCAATGGGGCCGTTCAGCACGTTCACCGTAGCAGACTGACAAATAATGGTGCCTGCGCAAAGCAGCGGCGTGGGGATTTCTTTGGGTAACCTTGGTGGAGGGTGAGGAGCGTTGGGATGAAGGCTGCCTGCAGCAAAGGTGCCTGTTTTTCTCTTGGGAGTAACAGAAGAGAGTGGCTCGACCTTGTCAAGGGAAGAGGGGTGGTCCTCGTTGTAGTCTAAATTGTCCCTTTCCTGTCATCACTACACTTCCCTGCACCGCAAGCACCCTGAAGGGTGGGACAGGTTTCGGAGGACAGGTTTTTAAACCCAAATCTGTGCCTGACTTTTGCTGGAACACAGGACGTGTTTCAGCAGCGCTGGCACGGAGCAGACCAGATCCCGGCGTCTGATAATGGGGATGCGCCGCCGCTCTCGTAGAGGCACGAGTGAAGGTCTGCACTGCGGCTTGGGCTGCTCGCTCGGCGATGGGGAAGGCAAGGCGTCCTCTAGGATCTGTCACACGTCTGTCACAGCGGGTGACAGGCTGTCTAGGGTGAAACGGCTCCAGATTCAGATGACTTGGGTTTTCTCATGACCTTGAACATTTTTCTCCTTGTACGTGTCTGATCATATAGAAACCCACGGAGGCAGCTCAGGCTGTTGGGTTGGTGTGGAGCAGTGGCTGTCTCCCACATTAGTCTCTGTTTCCCCTCCTGCACCATCTGTGGGTGGCTTTAGCCTGGGCCATGGGACTTGTTTTCCTTCTTCTTGGCAGAGGGAGCAGTACTGTTAGATTTTGGTCGAGGTGTGATGGTTCTCCAAGAGCAATTTTGGGCTATCACTGGCATTTCAACATGCCTGACCAGCCTCTGGTGACACCTGGTCAAGTAGCTGGCAGTGGCTGCAAGAGAATTTTGGCCAGAAGTGCACGGCACCAGCCCACGTTGGCAAGAAGGAGAAGAAATGGTGGCTGGAAAGTGCCTATGACCCTTTTTAGGCCTTGTGACTTACCTGTTGTTTGATTCTGCTCTTCCATTTGTTCTTGGAGCAAGAAGGGACATGGATCACGCAGCTTCTCGATCTGGTTAGTGCTTGAGGTCAGTTAAGGTCTGTTGGTGATGATGGAGAGGCACAAGGATCATTAGCTAGAAACAACTTTCTCTGTTCCTCTTGCTTGGCTTCTGTCTGCTTGTCCTCCCAGGAGTGCCTGGAGATGGGCAGATGAGGGGACTGGACTTTGTTTTACTTTTACCCCCCTTGAAGAAAAACACCTGGCTGAACGTGACCTTTCTCTTTAATAATTTCAGCATTTTTCCCTGCTGAGGGACTTCCACAGCTTTTGCAGAGCAGTCATGGTCAGAGAGGGGTGATTGGGCTGGTGATTCGGATAGGAGATGCGTCCCCAGGCTGGGTTCAGGGCTATAGCAG
>NW_010160061.1:8903-20101 GCF_000695765.1 Mesitornis unicolor | reverse complement strand
CGTAACCGCTGCAGCAAGCGAAGGATTGCCTTTAAACTGCCAGCAGTTAAACTGGATTTTTTTTTTCAACTACGCAGATGAAACTTTTGAGACAAATACTCTGGTTCCAGTTTGATCTGTAATTTATTTGAATGCACAAGTTTTCCCTGAGGGCTTTTTCAGGCTGGTTTGGATGGGACAAGACGGACATCTAGTGGCTGGCTGGAACTGCCAGGGCATCTGAGCTGCTTCAGCCGCAGACCCAGCAGTCCTGCCTGCTGTTGGGCTACATTTCCCAATTTGACGTACTTAGAGTAGCTGTTTCACAGCAGTGTGCCTGCAGACGTTTCCTGTTGCAGGGAAAGACAAGTAGCTGTTGTGCCTGTGACAGGATATCAAATCCCAGTTTGGCAGGAGCGGCAGTCCAACTTGGAGATGTAATCTGACGTTGCCATGGGCAAAAAGATATTGCAGTGCAGATTTGCATCTCCTCCTGGCTGGGTCACACAGGTTCCTGGTAGTGAAACCTCACAGCACTGCTGGAGGAGGAGGGGATTGCTGCTCTCGCTCACTGGTGTTAGGGAGCGTGAGTGTGGTGAGCTTGGTCCAGCCTCGGCTGCCAGCACTGGTGATGGACACATCCTGTCCTGCCTGCTCTTTCTGGAGCTGTGGCAAACACCAGGAGAGGTTACGTGAGCCCCTGTCTGTGGGCAGACCCAGAAGGATGGAGGAGAAGGGGAAGGATTGCTGTGACTGGTTAGGTTGCTGCTGACTGTTGCTGAACCCTGAGGATTTGTTGAGCTGAGAGCAGAAGCCAGTGCTGGAAAATGGCTGTGCAATAAAACACAATAACCTCTTCTAGAGTGCTGGTCCCAATGGAAAAGGTCGTGGTGGCGTAGCTGCGTAGGGGGAAGCTTTAAACATATCATGAACTGATCTGCAACTGGTTCAGCTCATGCTTGCACACACAACCTCTGTGTGTTGGGCCATTTTACTTTTGGGTTAGTGTTTTTTTTTTCCAATGAATTTCCAGGTTTGTCTCATCATTTCTTTCCATCTGTGTGAACATGCCCTTCAGTTCCATGTGTGATGACTGGTGGACATCACACACTGGAAATGCTTGTGCTTTTAGCACGCAGACCCCCTTGCTCTGAAGAGATTTGACTGTAAGCTGGTTTGCAGTCTCAGT
This sequence comes from Mesitornis unicolor, assembly GCF_000695765.1. NCBI lineage: Eukaryota > Metazoa > Chordata > Aves > Mesitornithiformes > Mesitornithidae > Mesitornis > Mesitornis unicolor. Next base: position 18,933 of record NW_010160061.1, on the reverse strand, counting down.
TCCTGGGAAGATCCGAGCATACGCTCCTGTGCATATTTGTATTTATATACACAGATGAAAGATGGGAGGAAACCAGATTCCTGGTAGTGGCGATGAAGAGGAAATCACAGGTATAGAGAGTACCAAGACATGTTTGAGAGAACTGAGAGTTAATATGCTATTGATTCAAGAGACAACTTAATGGCCTGTCTTGCAGAGGCGAATCACTTCTCGGAAGTTTTTAACAGTGCCTTTTCTCTCCAGGACCGGAGCCATCCACGTCGGTGACCGGATATTAGCCATTAATAACGTGAGCCTCAAGGGCAAGCCGCTGAGCGAAGCCATCCACCTGCTGCAGATGGCAGGCGAGACGGTCACCCTGAAGATCAAGAAGCAGACAGAGAGTGAGTTGGGGAGCCTGGTTTGGGGTAGGAGGGTGAAGGTGCAACCCAGCAGGGACCTCAGGCGATGGAGGAGGTGGTGCTGTGGGTTTTCCTTCGTGTGTCGTGGAAGGTGAGGCACAGCAGCATCGTCAGAGGCACAGCTGAGGCCAGAGGGAAAATATGGCTCTTTTTTGGATTTGTGACTCACAGATTTTAAAAAAGGCAACCTCTCTATGGGACTGGAAAGAAATTAGACAGCAGGTTTATTGGTGGTGATGATTTTTTTTCACATTGATGTCTTGTGCCATTGGTGCCATTCCCTGTCTGTGTGGGTGTTCCACACAACAGTGAAGCAGAAGATGCTTTTAATAGTAGAAGAGTGAAGGTCTTTTTTTAAAATATAACCCTTCAAAAATGAGCAAGGGGACCCTGAGCTGGTAGAATCCATGAGGGAAAAAAACCAAACCCGAACACCTTTAATTCAACTTTTTAAAAGTGACTGGCAATAAATCTTTTCCACCCCATTTTCTGACTCAGAGTCCTAAGATCATCTTTCAAAGCATCTACCTTTACTTGAGAAATCCCCTTCTCATTTCCTTGCCAAGCTCCCTATGGCTTTGTAGCTGCTGTTCTTGACGTGGTATTAAAGGGCAGGAGCATACTTAGTACAGACAGGCCACTTTTTGGGGAGACAGAGAGAGAGATCAGGGAAATGGGGGAACATATGGACTTAGCAAATAGAGGTAGAACTGGGGAATTGATTTCTCTTCAAGAAACCCCAGTCTCATTCCCTGCAGCCAAGTGCCTTGATCCTTGGTCTGAAATACTCTTTTTTTCCCCCTGCTGACGCTTAGCATTGTCCCAGTGACTCGCTGAAATAATTGACATGCAAGTGCCAGTTGGAGACTCGTTAATCATTCTGAGAATGAAGCAGGTGTAATTGAAATTTCAAGGTAATCTTGAGTTAATCATGGTGAGCAATCTTCTGAATGCTTGGAAAATAGGGACTTTCAGGACACTGGTCTTTGTTTGGTGAAATAATCTGTCCTCATTGACAAATGCAGACTTTCAGAGGGCTTTTCATCCCAGCCTCTGCGAGTCAGGGATCCAGGGTGTGGATGGCTAACAGGCTATCTAATCAACGAGGACTTTAAAATATTCAGCACAAAGAGGTGCTTGTGCTGAGAAATCATTCCTTGCATAGCTTTTGCCTGAGAGGGAATTTGATATAATGATAATAAGGGTCTATTATTACTAAAATAATGAAAGAGAAGGTCTGAGCTTCATCATCCACATTTACCTTTCCATTTTCCAATCACTAATCAGGGGAAATTCAGCCTCAAAACACCAGGCCTCAAAATTCTACTGTTGTCATGAGACTGCATGGGAGACTTGGAGAGGTGGTGATTAGCCCTGCATTGATATGAGCTTTTCAGATCAATCGATCTCAGAAGGGGGCTATAGCTTCATCTGTGGTAATCTGGGACCTGTTTGCATTGTTGTTGGAATTTCATTGAAACATCTGCTTGGAACAGAAAGTTTGTAGCCAGAAACCTGGCTGGGTGCTGCTCTGGCACTGTTAGGATCCTGTCCCCAAAGGCAAACCATGCTAGGAGCAATTTGTCTGAAAGCACTGCTGATCTGGGTGAAAAGCAGGCTCTGGGACCAGAGAAGCTCTGGGCTGTTGCTTGCAGAGGCCAACACTTCTCTGGGCAGGGCTGTTTGGAGGAAGCTCCCAAAGACACAAATATATGTGCTTGTGAATTGAGATTAGGTCCCAACTCTCATATTTGGGAATCCTCAGATCCCCATGGCTGCTGCTTATATTCCATGTGCTAAAAACTCAGAATGACATTTTTTCTTGATTCAGCTTGAGATAAAGAGTACTGCATGGAGAGTCCTTTCAGCTGCATTGCACAGGCCTTTCTCAGCTACTTTGGAAGAGCTGAAGAGGTACTTCAAAAGGCTCAGAGTACCTGGGCTTGCTCCCACAGCAGCACAAGCCTTTCCTTGAAGCTTGCTCTTCGTGCCTGCTAAAGAGGCTTGTTCTGATTTCAGAATCCTATCCCAAGAAGTCAGGGAGTATAAACGAAGTGAGCGACCCAGAAGATGAACTGACTGACTCCCAGAAAGCGAGCAAGCTGTCTGAGATGTATTCCACCACAATTCCCAGTGTGGACAGTGCTATGGAGTCCTGGGATGGCTCCGGCATTGATGCCGGGTATGGAAGCCAAGGTAAGCCATGGTTTTCTTTTCTTAGGGGTCTCTGGACCAAGGTGAGGATAGGCAGAGCCTCTGAACCTGTCTGGAGACTGAACGTGAGCCCAAGCCTGAGATCTGACCTTATTTGCATGGCTTCTCACTTCCAGCAAGGAACAAAATGTATTTTAAAATGCACTCGTGTGGAGCTCTGAGTTGATGTATCTGCTTTAGGTTTTTATTGTCACATTTCTTCTGGCTTATATGGCATCATACTGTTCACAGCATTTTCAAAACCATTACAGCACTTTACAATTCACATAATCAGAGGAAGTATTCACTGGCCATATGTCTTACAGAGTATTTGATCCATAGCTCACTTTTAAATATCCAGAGAGGCTATGCAGGATGTATTAATCCTCTTCAGGATGTTTTATAATCCACAAGAATGTCTTGTGACTAGAGGCGCTCGCTTAACAAAATAATTAAGGTAATGCTACAAGAAAGTATCTCTAACTCTCCAGTGAGTGATCAGATGAACACATGTCTTCGAGGCCAGGTTTATTCAGCTGTGGCTTCTGGCAGACATATGGAATTAGGATGGAGGATGATCTGGTCATGGGAATAGATTTTTACTTGGAGGAAAGCACTGGAAAACAGTTATTCCAGTTCAGATTTAGTGATGTAAGCTAGTAACAAAACAAAACCCTGAATCACCTCTGCCAAAGGAAATTGGTGAGAAGACTGCAGTTCAGAACAGAATGTGAAAACAAGGAGGGGTGCTGCAGGAGCACTGTTGCAAAGCACCTTCAGTACATGAAGCAAGGTGCCTGCCTGTGCTCACTGTGCTTTTGCTTAGAGAAATTCAAAGGCCAGCACCACGCAGGTGCCCTTTTTTTGCCATACCTGCATCTTCCCTTGGCCTCCCTTGGTCTGAAGTCTTAATCTCGGAGTGCAGTTGGGATTGGAGGCTTCATTAAGGAGGAATCCCCCGGCCTTCGTAACACTGCAATCCTTCTCCATCTAATTGAATGTTAACACAAGTCGGACACTGGATTTAGAAAAGCAATTGCTTTTACGGATAAATTGAGAATGAGTAATTGAGCACAGAGCCCCAGGGAGCGGGGCTGATGCCAAGTGCCCAGCATCCATAGACTGCAACTTTGCTTCAGGGCTCTCTCGTCCTCCCTGGTAATTGCATTTGGTTGCACGGTGGTGTGCTGGCACTGGCTGGGAAGAGGGATGCTAAGGTCAGGGAGAAGGGCACGCAGGGTCGCCCGTGGGATGGGCAAGGAAGGCAGGATCTGGATGCACAGAGCCTGGAGATTGGGTTTTACACCCCAAAACAGAGAACCATAGGGTTCTCTGTTTTTTAGGGTTTTAGCTTTATCCCCAGCTTTAGGAAACCGCTCAGGGAAGGGTTTGGGTGAGGGAGCTGTGCTGGGCCTGGTGGGAGCGTGCCACCAGGTGGCTCTGAATCCCAGGGATGCAGCCCAGCTCTCTGGAAGGAGGAGGTGAAAGTGGTGGCACCCAAATGCTCTGCACCCTGTGCCCAGCCCCTGGCCCCCTGTGCCCAGCCCAAACCTGCTGCCCCCTGGCTCCAGGGACCTTGTTCTGCCCTGGCAGACAGCGAACACTCCTGACTGCTGTAAGGTGTTGGCAAGCACTTCTCTGGGGCTCTCTCCAGAACTGTCTAACCTTTAAAAACACACAGAGGAAACGCTAAGTGAAATAACAGGTCTTGGCATTTTCAAAGAAAGTGCTGGCATTGTCTTCGGGTATTTCCAGGGCTCTTAGCTGTTTGGGAGGTCAAGTCTCCCTTAATTATGTGTTTCTCTGTTACCTCTTCCTGTTCGCTTGGCACAGCATGTGATGGAAGAATACGGTGTTTCTTGGAAAGGCTGTGAGGATTTCTCTGAAATGTTGAATGGGCAGCAGGAGGTGGGCAGGGGACTCGGGAGATTGATTTCCACTGCAGATGGCACTGACACTGCTGAGGAATGCTCATGTTTTGGAAGGTTTCTGTCTAGACAGCACCTCATGAGACCTGGGGATCTTGTGACTCGGTTGTGATGGTTTTGCATCTCTGGAGGAGGACACCGCAGTACGGGGGAGTCCTTGGGGGCAGACATAGCAAAACTTATCTGATTTCATCCTCACGGTCCATATTGATCTCCTATCAAATGTGATGCAGATGAGTGATGTGATACACTGGAACTGGTGACCATCACCAGGTACCCTCAGCACCACCACACTTGTTGAAGGGAGGCTGCTGCTCTGGATGCTGTCCTTCTGTATCCCATTACATTTTTTGTCCTGTCCATTAATTCCCAAAGACAGTTGAGAATCTAAATGAAGATTTCTTTTTTTTTTTTCCTAGTAGAAATCAGGCCTCCAAATCCCTCAAAATGAATGCGATTGGGCATGCTGAGGGAGGCTTGGCAGCATCTTCTCTTTGCCCTTTGAAGGACTCACTGTATTTAAAAGTGGTTGCTTCAACAGCACAATTTCTGTTAGTAAACAGGAGCCATTAGCTGAGGTTGGAGCTGGCTGGGGGTGGGATCTGCGTTTGTGGCTATGCGTAGCCCCGTGTTTGTGGATCCTGGACCCACACCACAAAGCTACTCAGAAGGGAGGAGCAAGAGAGAAAAGGGGCACCTTGTGAGATGATCCTGAGAAGCTGTTTTGGTTAAAGCAAGAAGAGATTGGAAGAACAACTCCTTTTGCATGTCTGAAATGGAAGTAGTATGCAATCCAGATAGCCTCAGGTTTGGGACCTGGGGAAGGAGGCTCTCCTGGCACAGCATAACTTACCTCATTTGAGTTTTCTGACCAGGTATTACTTTCTGTCTGTCCACGCCCTCTTGCCTTCCCTAGGTACATACATATCTCAGGCTGCGGGCATAGCCCTCCATCCACACGAATGGAGACACAGCAGGCAAAAGAGCAGCACCCCTCCAGGGGACCCCAGGAAAAGCTACCCCTACATGGATGGAAGCTTCAGTGAAGACGACTGGGACAAGCCCAGCAGGTACGGAGGGGTGGGAGGCGGTAGGGAGGTGCATCTGCAAATGTGGGTGTTGCTGTATAGGGTCAAGGGGGCATGGGAATGTGATGGAGCAGCCAGCAATGTCCCCATCTCAACATTGGGCAGCCATGGGGTGGGATCATCTGCTCTGTTGAACCACCTCTGCATTGCCAGGTTGCCCTGGGTGTAGTAGCTCTATGGCACCTCTGCCATGGCCAGGTGACATCTGTGTCTGGAGTTAGGGTGATCTCAGCTGCATGGACCACAGGTTCTTACCACATCTCACACACCTGCCATGGAAAGGCTACAGTATTTTCATAGCTAAGGTGTCATAAATAGGCATGGCCAGGGCTGTCCCCTCCTGTGTTGCCCTGGCACTTTCGAGGGAGGATGCAGCTTCACAAGAGCTGGATGCCACAAAGCCAAAAAGGCCAACCAAAGCTCTCGGAGGACCAGTATGAGGTTGCATGCCCAAGTTAAAATCTCCCAAAGCTGTGGCCAAACGTGTCTCGCCATCACACTTTGGCCTTTACACTTCCACAAAGAAAACCACGCTGAGTGAGCATGGTCGAGTTAATTCCCCAGCTCAGCCAGCGTGGGAGAAATCCCCAAACACCTCCTGAGCCCATGGAGCCCATGGAGCCCATGCTGCTGCCCCTTGCTTTGGATGAAAATCCTGCTGGATCGGCCCAGGCTCCTCACTGAGCCACGCGCGGTGGAAAAGCCTTGTTGCTTCGTAACCAACCCTCCCCACGACATCCTTCAGAGTCCCCATAGTTGTGTGTGTCGTGTTGTTACTGTCGGTACTTTTGTTTTTTTTTTTCTTTCTTATTTTTTTCCTTAACTTTTGTTTGTCCAAACAAACCCCTTAGAACATCTCATGGCCATTTCCACCTATTTAAAGATGATCAAACTGGCAGGAAGGCTGGCAGCGGCAGAGACTTTGTTCTTGTTTTGCCTCTCAGTGAGAACCGGCTCACAGAGGTCATTGATCCCTCCTGGCCCTGCCAGCGAGGTCACCGACAGCTGAAGTTGGCAAATCTGAGCACTCGTGTCCCTAATGAGGGCTTCAAGCCCCGATGTCAAAGTGCAAGTGAAACAGCTCATGCCGCTGGTCCCTTTATATTAGGGAGAAAAACAAAATGTCTCTAACCCCAGGTGCCTTTAGCCTGGAAAAACCTGCTGACCCAGTGGTGTGAGAGCCTGAACTGATTCATCCGTGTCCTGGATGTGTTTGTTGTATTGCTGATCTGAGAGGCAAGAAACCTGTAACTGGAATGGACATTTGCCTCTTTGGTAACCTGGGAGCAGAGGAAGGAAATGAGTAAGGGGAAAGAATTGAAAATTCCTTGTGGAGGGAAATTTTGGGTTGTTTTTCTAAAGTCTTGCTGGGTGTTTGTTTGACCTTTCTGCCCGGTGCAAAGGCTACTGTCTTTTAAAAGCTGATGAAAGGTAGGAGGTAAATTTAAAATACAATAAGACATGTCAGGTGCTGCTCACTCCAGGCAGGCTATGGTCCCACAGGGAGCAGAAGAGTGTGTGTGTGAGTTTATGCCTGCTACAGACTCCCATTTAAACCAGTGGATGGAAAGCAAAGTATGTACTAAAGATATGGCAGTTAATAGAGATCTGAAAAAAGCTCTATTAATAACCCAAGGAGTCATTATATATGTAATGGAGGCCAACCTCTCCTTGATGGTACTCAAATAAAAATGTTTTGACTTTGCTAAGTGGCTCTGATGGATGAGCATCCCTTCCTGTCTGCGACACTGATGACCATAGAGCCATGAGAGATGCTGCCAGATGTTGCAGAGGTGGAGCCTTGTCCATGCAGCTCCTAATAAGATGTTTGGGAGATGTATTAGGCTGCTCTAATGTCACTGTCCCCTGGGATCTCTCGCCATGACACATCAGTGGGTTTATTGTGACCTTGATTTAACACCACAGAGAGTTTCATTCAAGAGGCCCCTGTTAAACTGAGCGCTGGTGGTCTGAGTTCTGCACCGATCCTGGTGTTCAGTCAGCACTGTCTGGTGTCACCTACGTCTCTGGCTTGTTCAGAGGACTTCAGCATGTTTAATTGCTATTTGCTTTAGAGGTCTGAGAATTGACCCTGGCTTGTGGTCAGAGATAAGGGATGCTGAAACTGCCAAGGTGGGAAAATCGTGGAACCCCCAGGAGGACACACACGGTGTTCATGTTAACGTGTGTTTGTACCAGGTTCTCTTCACCCTTATGCTCTGTTATGGATAGACCTGGTGGCAATCTTTACATGGCTCTAAATGCTGTGACTTTATATATAGCAAAAAAAAGAGACCTCCTAAAAGTAGCATCTCAGTGCCCTGGCCATCCCAAAGCAAATGCAACTTGGTTTGTGTGGGTTATATGTGACACTGTGGATATCGCTGGCTGTAGTGTGCGTTTACTTGTCCAGCCCAGGGCAATCATTTTTATATACATCTTTGCATTATTTACTCTCATAGAGACCTAATGTATTTCTCATTTTCTCACCATGTCTGTTACCCTCTGTGTTTTTCTCTCTCTTCTCAGGTGTTCTGTGTCTCAGATCTGAGCTCTATCCCATCAGCCTTTGTACTAACAGTCTCTGAGGCTCCTGGTTTACCCATAATGCATCCTTTTTTCTTTCACTTCTCTATTTCACCAAAACGTCTTCCTAAACCTACAATCTTCCTACAGGCACTTTTTAATTTACCCTTTGAACTTTGACATTACTACACCAACCTAATGCTTCCTTTGAAGGACACTTGCCCCGTTAGTAAATGCATGGAGGTCTCGTGTTCGGACTCTTGTCTGAAAAGTTCATATTGTTTGCTTTTGTATATGAAGACTCTTCAAGTCTCTGCTTTTACTGGTGAGACACTTGCTGTAGCCTCGCGGCTTTCATCCCGCTGCAGAAGAGTGCTGACAATGTTTGGTTCCTACGTTACAACAGATACCCCAACCGCCAAAACGGCCTTGAGACCACTCACGAGGATAGTTTTTGGCGTGTTTTTGGAGAAGCTTTGGAGGATTTGGAAACATGCGGCCAGTCTGAACTTTTGAGGGAGATTGAGGTAAATGACATTCCGAATTTTCTGCTGATCTCACTCTTTTGCTCTTGCAGTAAATATCAGACCGTTTCCTCAGATTTGTTTATTGCCTGTAGCATCCCTGTGCTGCCAGTGGGGTGAGGAAGGGTTTGAGTTTAATCCGTGTCAGTGTTAATGGATAACTGTGTCTCATTAGATGCTTGCGTGTGTTTTTCCCTTGAGCCGATGACTTACCCATCAGGAACTCCATACTCTTATGGAAAACTATTGCTTGGCCAACAATCTTCACATGACTGTTGGCAAACCTTCCCTATCAAGCGGTAAACCCTCTGCTTGGAAAGATATTGTCTGTCCAAAGCACTTAAAGACCAAGCAAAAGGAGCCCCCCAAAACCCCACTGGGACTAAAGTCTTGGCTCACTTTAGATATAGACAGCCCCAACATATTTCTTGCATTCAGCTGTCACTCTGCCGGAAATTTTCAGTGAAACAGGGAATTGGAAGCTTTTCAGGCGGCTTTCCCCATGGAAAAATCTGGGAAAGTAATTGCTTCCTGCAGAAATAAAGGTGTTTCCTCTCTTCACAAACCACTTTCTCTTTTCTTTATCCAAAACGCTTTGGAGGTCATGTTATTGTGTCCGGTTATAGGATGGGGAGCCTGGATTTCTAAGCTGTGGGATGCAAATAAAGGCTTCCCCTGAGGCTGCCTGACAGGATGGCACCCGTGCTGCTCCCCTCCCCAGTTCAGCTCCCGCAGCCCAAAAGGAGGAGTTGGGACCCCATGAACCCCTCTCTCCCCCTGCTTCTGGGTGCAGAGGACTGGGTCGTGCCCTCTATCACCCCAGTGGGACTGTTTTTATGCACAATTGCATATTGCTTAGGCTTTGGAGAGAAAAGGCAATTTCTGAGTAATTGGAGGTGGAAAAGGGAAGTCCCATTTTGGTCTGTACATGAAAATATTTGTGACAAAGGACTCGCTAATTGTTCTTTCCTCCTTGATCCTTAGCAACTGTAAGTGGTGGAGGAAATCTCAATTAAGTCTATTGTGCTGAAGCATAGGATGGTGGATGTATTATCTTAACTGCTTAAGAAAATGCTGACTTAAACCAAATCACACCAGCCTGCACAAAAATCAAACCCACCAAGCCCCCCAAAACTGTAACTTCTTCCCTTGATCCCTGTTCCCCTGGATCTCAGTGTATTTAGAGATGAGTTTAGGCAGCTACCGTCAACCTTTCTGAACTGTTGTTGACTATTTAAGAAAAAGTACCCCTCTAAAGTGATGCATATACGTTTATCTCTGCTGGCACCTAAATGTAAATGTAATTGTTGGGCTACTGTGAAATGCTAGGACTTAGAAAATATCTTTCTGCCCAATCCTTTTCCTTTTCC
>NW_010160061.1:0-8872 GCF_000695765.1 Mesitornis unicolor | reverse complement strand
GGGATCCGTGGTGCAGGAATGCGTGGGCTTTTAATTCGTGCTGTTTTAAGGCTTTGCGGCTTTGACAGTTACAGCAACGCTTTAAAAAATGTGAAGAAATTTTACGAAAAGCTGAGCACCTCTGGGGTTTTGGTGTATTTCACACATTTCTAGAATATTTCGTAAAGTTCTTGGGACAGAAGTAAAGCGGCATGTTTTTAGCAGAAGTGTGATGGGTTTCAACTCCCCTTTTTTTGAATCTGAACTACCACTGATCTGTTCCTTCCTCTCCCTGTGCCCACCCTTCCTGAGGTGTGGTGATGCTTATGATGAGGAGTATATTAAATTATGGACACTGGTGTTGGTACGGCATAGCACGGTGTCCCAGGGGGTGTTGAGGTTGCCTGAAGTCAATGAACAAACGTCCCCTGGTCGGCTGTGCCGCTGTTTGTTAATCTGCGTTTCAAGTACGTGGTAACTCAACATCCTTCTGGTGTGTAGCAGGTATTTGGGTTTTGTCCAAACTTGACCTTATTAAGTCGTTTTTGTGTGAAGACCTGAAAAGTGCAAAGGGAAAGGGTTTTCTGTGTTTTATCCATCATTTGAGATAATGTGCGTAGTGCTGGCATTTTTGTATTGCCACCAGAATTCACTTTATTTGCCTTTGTTCCAGCTTGGAGCAAAGAGCTGGAGGGCCTGCATTAGAGATGTAGTCGGATGATATTTACCCCGTGCGCAGGAGCAAGCTCTTTGACTCGCCACATTTAGCATTGCTGAGTGTTGCTCCCTACCTTTCCTTTCCTTTCTTCTACCTTTTGACATTTAATGGAGCTGCAGACCCTTGGAGCCTGAACTTTGAAATGACAGCTTTCATTACGCCGTTTAAGTGGGCTCCGTGACCTGGAGCCAGTTGAGGTTCCACAGACTGGATTATTGACTCCTTCATTAGCTTTGATCAGTGTAATCTCATCAGTGAAAAGCATTGCCAAATGGAGTAGAATCTACTTAGGGGCATCTTTTAATGGATGCTATCAAGGATGACCAGGCTTAAATACTACTTAATTTCATATTTTTAACTCAGTTTCGCTCAGTGACGGCTCCCGTTTACTGACAGATAAAATCCTCATTTCTCTGCTGGATTGGCCCCAGTGGAGTCCCAGATATTGACTTCCCTGGGCCAGTGCCAGCGCTGTGCAGTGCTGCTGGTGAGCTGCAGCCTGCACAGGTAGAGCCAGGCAGATACCGATTCCTCTGGGAGCTCCCTGAGATCAGGATTTTCATCCTTCTTGACTACCAGGAAGGCTCCTATACAAGATGAGGTCTGCCTGGCCCTGTTTGTGTAGAAGAGGTCATCAGAAAATAAGGAGACACTTCACAAATGCTTCCTTCTGAGATAAGTCTCCATGTTGGGGTGGGAGAGCGCACAGCCGGTCAGCGGTAGACCTGGCAGCAGGATCCTGAGGCCTGGAAATGGCTGTTATAGCCAACTGGAAATGCTTCTCAGTCCTTACTTTTCTGATTAATGAGAACGATGGTGTCCCCCTGTTGTTGTCTGTGCCACTTTTCTCACTGTGTGGTCCATCTCTTCCCGCTGCCAGCTCAGCAGAGTGACTCTGTGCCCTCATCCTACAGGCATCCATCATGACGGGGAGTGTCCACAACCTGGGCCTGGAGGGCAGCAAACTGCTCCTGGACTCCGTCAACCCATCCACGGGACTCAGCCCCTTGAGGAAAGCCAACCCCAGTTGCGACGATGGACAGACCGAAGGTAGCAGCTCCCCTGCCAAGAAGAACGAGAGGAACCTGGACATGAAGAAGATCGAGAAGGAGATGCAGGAAATCATGTCCCCAACTCCCCTCGAGTTTCACAAGGTCTGTGTTGCCAAGGGTGGGTCTGGCTGTGGCACCGCAATGGTTAAAGCTGTGGGAGCTTTGCAAGATTGTAGAAAATTTCCTTTGGTCAGTGGGACTCTCGGAAATTGGTCCTTGCTAAGGATGGCCCCCACCAAAGTCTGCAGCAAAGGTTTCCAGAGGATCTGATGATAAGGAAGGGGCCCCTTCAAAAGAGTAACAGGATTTAGCTACCACACTTCAGTGGGGTTCAAACCTGTGCTTTGCTGTTTCCCTTTATTGTAGGAGTTTTCCAGGTCCTTGTGTTCTGGAGTTCATTAATAGATGCTACAGATACAGGCGAGAGAGCTCAAATTATGGTCCTGTGGAGACCCATCAACCCTTTTCCAGGGGCGTGCTCCATTCAGCAGGCCACTTTTCTTATAAAAAATAGCTTATAGTAACTTTAAAATAACTTATTTGCCCTCCCCTTCCACTCCATCCCCAGCCTTTCTTGAAGGGGTGCAAATGATAGGACTTCAGTGATGGGATACTTGTTTAAATTCAGTCCCCAGCTGAATGTAGCCAGTTTAAGCATGGTGCAAGGCAACAGGAATTAGAAGAAATAATTCACTGTAGAAGCTGCTGATGCAGAATGCAAGCAGGGAAGGAAGCTGGAGAGGTTTCAAACAATTTGACTGCCTTTTTCTTTCCTAGCGTGACTTAAGAACGAAACCTGCAGTTACAGTAGCTGGAGAAAACAACTTTTTCATGTTTGATCTGCTCTTGTCCTTCAGGGCATGGCAAATGTGTCTTTAAATAAAACTCCTCCATACCTGAAGGAGGAGGGCTGTGTAATTAGGCACGTTATAGGGTGACTCTTCATTCTGCTGCAGCATCTGGTGTAGGCTGCGGTGGGAGGTGAGGCTGAGGCCAGGTGGGCTGCTCCTGTGCGTCATCCTGGGCACTGCTCTTCCACATCCATGAGGGTCACCCAAGAACGTGCTCCTGTGCGTCATCCTGGGCACTGCTCTTCTCAGGGACCACACATCCATGAGGGTCACCCAAGAACGCGCTGATGGACTTAGAGCCTCACAGGAGAGTTGCACTCCCAGTTCATGAGAGGCAAAGGGAGATCTTGATGGTGCTGGGGAATCAGTTGTCCCTGGCTCCCAGTGGCAACATACACTTCCAGCAGTGCACCTCTCCTTTAGATGGAGCCAAAGTGTGACATGCTCAAGGAACGTGATGAGGTTGCCCAGTTTTTGCCCTCAGTATGTCAGCACTTACTGATATGAATTTTCTGAAAAGAACTTGTGAATAATACAGAGAAGTTTAGCTGTTCTTGCTGAGTGATGTGTTAAAAATGACCTGTCTTCCCATTTGACGCACCATATTAAAAAATTCCCCACCAACACGTTGATTTTTCATGTGCTGATCTGGCATGCACAGAGGATGCACAGCACAACCTGACCAGAGAAGGTGATGCTCCATTACTAACACTTGCTTTGTTGCTCTTTGGTTGAAACACAGCAGCTCTGTATCACACTGCTTGTGTTTCCTTCCACCTCCAAAGGAGAGGGACTCTTGGGGGGTTGGTTATATGCCAAAGTACTTGTCCATGCGATCTACCTAAGCTGGTGGTGTCTGGTAAATAAGGCTCAAGCTGTACGAGCTGCCCAGGCTAAGACAAATCTGCCCAGGAGACCCAGTGCGGAATTGCTGTAGGTCCACACACATCCCCTGTGCTGCATTTAAATGCGTGTTTTGTTTCTGCCCCTCCAGATGACGCTCCACAAAGACCCGGAGAGCGAAGACTTTGGATTCAGTGTGTCGGACGGCCTGTTAGAAAAAGGTGTCTATGTAAATATGGTCCGTCCGGATGGGCCAGCAGATCAGTGTGGCCTCAAGCCATATGACAGAGTGCTTCAGGTAATAAATGCAAAATGCAGTTCTGGAGGCTGGGACGGAGTGAATGAGTGGCTGAGAGGAAGAGAGAAGTGAGACCCATCCATGGCAGCACTAACTTTAATGAAAGGTAATAGTTAGCCAACTAGGTGAGCACTTACCCACCAAGCACTCAATGAGACCTGTGTTTTATAATGAGAAATCACGAGGTAGTACCCCTAGGTGGTACCCCTAGGTTACACCTATTCCAGGACACAGCCTGCCTGACACTGGCCTTTTAGAGCTCGGGCAGCTCAAAACAACCGACAAGCTGTGTTGCTTCCCCCTCTCACCCTCAGGCCTTTTCCTGTCATGTAAGAGGGTGATTTTTGGATGAACTTTGTGTTGACCAATGTGTTCCTGCAAAGCCCCACGTGGAGTTACGCGGTGTTTGTGAAGTTCTGTGCATGCCTTTGACAACTAGAAGAGTTTTCTAGGAAACGCATCCCTCAAGCAAAGTGTTTTTCTTGGATGTTTTTCTTTGAAAGATACTTGATCTGAAATAGCTGATGCAGAAACAGAATAAAAACTCCGGTCAAAAGCACAATCTGTGATAAATGTGACCTGGGCAAATTGGACTGCCAGAGGGACAGTAAGTGCACGGTGAGTTTTGGAGATTGGCGAGGAGCTTTATGTGGATGGAAACCAACTATTTTAGCTTTGGGGCAACCCAAGCAGCAACTGAGAGAGCGCAACCCCAGTGGAAAAGTTGCCACCGGTTGGAAATGCAGATATTGCGACCGTATTTGGAAACACTCAGAGTGATGTTTAGTTTTACTGATTTCGAGGCGGGGGTTGTTAGCAGTGGGGTTAGAGCCAATATATTATGTACATCAGGTAACTGGAGAACTGGCAGCGCTGTGGGGAACCTTGTTTAAGCTTGTTACGGTCTCTAGCCAGTTGGCTGCCATACAGTTATTCCTTCTCGGCTTCAAATAAAAGATGGGGCAAGAATGAACAAGAAGCTAATTAGGCTCTGGGCTGCCTTTCTGTTGAATGTTGGACGTGTCGCTTTTTGCAAGCGCCAAGTGCTCTGGGAGGCGTGCCCGAAATCCTAAACAGAGCGGTGCAGAGGCTTTTGACACCCCCTTCCGCATGCTGCGCTGCGTGGCTGACACCCACGAGGAGACGAGGCGATGGCCGTCACGTTGACGTGTGGAGCTGTGAAGGAGGGATTTCAGACCTGGGGCGGGCAACTCCTGGCAAGAAGTATGGAGATGCGTTGCTGAGGATGCTGATTATGGACCTGATGATGTGCCTGAAGGCCAGCGAAACAACGCATCCGTGGATGGATTACTCGGAGCGTGGTGTTGCATTGGTGGCACCTCTGCACTGGAACTGCCTGATGGGCATAGAGCAAAGGCAGAGCAAGTTCCTGGTTTCTCTCTCCTTTTCCATGTGCGGTGTAGAAATTAGTTACGACGCTGTAAGGAGCAATGTTGGGGTCAACTGTGTGGACACCCACTAGGGCAGGGAGATGCTGCTACCGTCACAGAGCCAAGCTCCATGGGCATGCGTTAATGCTGGGAGAGGGTTTTTGGATGGAAGGGTTGCATGGACTGACCCAGCCTTTACCCAGAGAAGGAAGCAACACCTGGCCCCAGGGCTTACGTTCGCTCCAAAGGTGGGTGGGAAATTCCTTATTCCCTTCCCTGCTTCCCCTCCCTGCAGCGTTTGCCAGCCCCCTCCATCCTGGAGCTGGGCACCAAGCCCAGGTGCTCTGGTAGCTGTAAGGCGAGAG
The DNA here is from genome assembly GCF_000695765.1 of Mesitornis unicolor. NCBI lineage: Eukaryota > Metazoa > Chordata > Aves > Mesitornithiformes > Mesitornithidae > Mesitornis > Mesitornis unicolor. Next base: position 3,375 of record NW_010160061.1, on the reverse strand, counting down.
AGCTGGTGACCCAGCCTAGAAATGTGCTGAAAGGTCTGCAAGAGGCAGCAGTAGAAGTGCTTCCACTGCTGAGTCCTGCAGAGAGGATGTCAAGTCACCTCTTGAGCCCACTTGAGGTGCATCCAGACTTCTCTGAAATGAAGGCTGTAAATGGGGAGAGGAGAAGCAAACTGTTCAGTATGGTCTCAATTCCCTGCTAGCAAAGCTGGAAAACGGTTGGCAGAAGCCTCAGGGTCTGAGCTGTGTTTGTTAGGCACTGAATACCCGCATCACAGATTTAAGGCTGGTAAAAGCCATAATGGCAAAAAATAATGGAAAATCACAACCTTTCTCCTACAGCCTTGAGCTGGAGAATTGGTTTTGAGCTGTGCAGTGTTTAATACTTGTGATCCTGTCCTGGACACTGGGAATCGGGGTTTATGCCTGATCCAGACTTTTTTTCCCCCTTCCTATACCCATTGATTTCTCAGCTGGGCAAGGATTTGCTCGGCCTGAAGGGGTGCCCCTGCTCCGCTCCGCTGTGAACCTGCAGTCAGGGACCCCAAGAGCTGTGGGGGTTTTTTTTATTTCCCCAGGTGTGGGTTTAGCACCAGCCTTGCATTTTCTGACTAACAAACACGGTCTTTCTGTTGTTCCTCCCCATGGCATGTCCTAAATCCCTCCTGGCAGGTAAACCGTGTCCGAACAAGAGACTTTGACTGCTGCCTGGCCGTTCCCCTGATTTCGGAGGCTGGAGATAAGCTGGACCTGGTGATCAGCCGAAACCCCTTGGCCAACGCTGCCCCAGCAGGGAATGGAGAGCTGCAGGTGGGCGGTGGCGGCGAGGTCAAGGCGAGCGTCCAGACGCTCTGAGCAGCAGGAGCGGACGATGCCCAGGGACTCTGCTGAGCCGTTGTGGTATCTGGGGTGTTTTTTCCTGGGTTTTTTTTTTTTTTGCACTGGTATTTGTAAATGCTATGTGTACCATAACCTGCAAGTGGGGAGGTGGGTCTTCAGTTGAGTTGTCATCTGGAGACCGCCAAATATTGCTGGGGAGGTTGGAGCTGGATGCGCATCTTGGGCTGTGGGCAGCGGTGGCGATGGAGGAAGGAGCATCCACAGCCATCCCTCGTGGCAGGGCGTCCCCCTGCGCCCCAGCTGGGGTGCGTGAGGTCCTGCCTCTACCACCCTCCTCACCCTGAAGGCCTTGGCCATCCTCTAAACACACATGGTGCTATTATGTTCCTTGTTTGCTCACATACAGCAAGACTGAAACGCCTTTCCTTTTCTGTTGTGCCCAGCTCCATCCTTTAAACACTCCTGATAAACTGATTTCTGTAGCCCCTTGCCCTCCCAGTGCAGGGTCCTGTTTAAGAGAAGACATTTCAAAATGTGCTTATGAGTGGCTAGATGCAGTTCTTGTTCAAAAATTGGTGCCATCCCCGTCCACACTCTCCTGCCAGGCCTGGCTCGCCCTGCGGTGGGACGAGACACCTCATCTCACCATCGATCCCCATGAGTTTTGTGGTTACCTGTGTTATTGCAGAGCAGAAGGCCATACCCATGACTGAAGTCCTTGAATATCTGCCCAAATCCCTGGCCACCTCATTCATCTGGGCTTTATGGAGATCTCTTGCTGGCCTGTGCCTGCAAGTAACTAGCAGAATAGTGATCTTCCCAAGGCCATCCCTGATGTTTTTAATAAACAGCACCTCGTCGTTGACTCTCGTCAGGCAGTGGCATGAGAAGCCCTTTGTTAGATGACGGTTGTGTGTCCTGTGTCCCGGGCAGTGTGTGCCTGCACGGGTTCGGCTGCTTGCCTCTGGTCTGCCCGCCTTTGCCTATTGCTGGCTTCTTGGTGGCTTTGCCACTGTGTCCCCCCCATGGCTTCTCCCCTCCCCAGAAACAGCACCTCGTCGTTGACTCTCGTCAGGCAGTGGCATGAGAAGCCCTTTGTTAGATGACGGTTGTGTGTCCTGTGTCCCGGGCAGTGTGTGCCTGCACGGGTTCGGCTGCTTGCCTCTGGTCTGCCCGCCTTTGCCTATTGCTGGCTTCTTGGTGGCTTTGCCACTGTGTCCCCCCCATGGCTTCTCCCCTCCCCAGAGCCCCCAACCCCCTGAGGTAAGAGAGGCTGTGGCATCGGTTTCCTCATCTGCTGGCCATGTTTCACATGTGAGCACTTTATGATGAAGTTCATGTCCCAGTGGTGGTGTGACCCTGCCATCACTTTCCCCGGGAAGGCTCAGGCACAGAGGAGAGGAGGAGCTCGGCTGGGGACCCGCAGCCCCAGCACCCACCACCCCAATTCCCCGCTCACCCCTTGGGTGCCAGTGGTGCGCGTAGGGTGTTGGATGGGTGCACACCACACGTTTGTCACTTTGCTGAGCCAGGGTTTGTCCCCTCCTCTGTCCGTCCCTGTCACTTTGTGGCTCTGTCCCCCCTCCACAGCGCGATGTGTCAGGGTGTTTCTTCTGGCCCCATCCAGCTCTTTGTCGTCGTAGCCATTTTTCTCTTCGAGTATGCAATATCCATACCATTGCTGCCACAACCAGATAACGTGCCATAATCGATACTGTGGAGCATTGACAGTGCAGCCGAAAAGTGGTTTTATATGCAATATTCCGAGCAGTGGAAGCTCACTGGGGCTTCTCATAGGTTTTTAATGATGACTTTTATTAAAGGCTTTAAAAAAAAATAAAAATGGAAGAAAAACTTGGTCCCTGTATCCCTTCCTATGCATTTTGAATGATATGAAGATGAAATGCATTACTTAAATGTGTATTTTTATCCATATATTAGAGTGTATTCCTTGTAAAGTATTTTTATATGCTAATTTTCTTATGTATCTATGAAAGCACAATATTTAAAAGTACAGCATTTCAAAGAATATTTTAGTCCTGTTTTGGACCTATTTGTAAATCTCTGTATTTAAATGGGATTGCAATGACTTTGACTTTTTTTTTTTTTTTTAATTAAATAAAAGCAAATGAAATGCATTTGTTTTGGTTCATGTCTCTTTCTGGCTGCAGGATGATGCTTCCAGCCCTGTGTTAACTCGCTAGAGGACCCCCAGTTAAGAGATGCCTTGAAGGACAAGATGAGGGGGCATGCAGTGGGTTTTGGGAGGAGGGAGAGCACTGCTTGTAGGGCTACTGATGTGGGGCCGGGGTTGTCCCTTGCCACCGTGTGACAGCAGGACTTGGGTCGCGTCCCTCTCTGTGGACACGGAGGCAAAGAGATGGCTGCGGAGACCTCAGAACGTAATGGCTTGTGGCCTGACGCTGGGGATTTCTTCCCTCTGCTCTCACAGAGGGCTCTGGGGTGCTGCCATTCCCAGCCCGGGCAGCGCAGGCCAGGCCGCTCCCTGGAGAATCACAGAATCACAGAATCGCTCGG
>NW_010160060.1:37221-57046 GCF_000695765.1 Mesitornis unicolor | reverse complement strand
TCCCTAACGTTCTGTGATTCTGTGACATGCCTAGAAAATCAGCATGTGATGGAGGTCATCTGCAGAGAGACAAGGCCTGTTCTGGCTTGGATGAAGTCACTTCACCACCCCACCCTTCACCCCACCCTAGCAGTCAGACAGCAGACAGAAAACAGCTCTAAGGAGACACAGATGTGGTAAAATTGAATTCTTTCTGAGAAGACAAAGACCTCACGAAAGTTTTCTATCACAGCCCTGCACTTGGGCAGTAAAAGACAATGTACATTGTACGCAACAAATCATAGCAGTTATGTCAAAACTGAATGCTCAGGCCAATAGGAAATGCTACATAGTTAAATTCTTACATTTTATTCAGTTGAGGAACTCAGATTTCAAAAGCTCTGAATTTTTGGTACTGACTGAAATTTGCCAGCAACCTCTACTTGGATTCACACCACCATAACCAAGCACAGGATCCTAAATGGAACAAGGAAGGTCCCAAAGAGCTTTGAGGGATAGCAGAAAGAATATAAGGATGACATTTTAAAATTTAAACCCTCTCTGCATTTTCACGCAAGTTCGCCTCTCTGTAAATGCTTGGTGTCATGGTTTGTGGCGTCAAGTGACAAGTCCTGCTCCTCACACAGCCCAATTTATAAACAAAGAAAACCAGGATCACTAAAACACCATTTGAAGTGGGAAGTGAGCAAGCCTCTGGAAGGGGCTGCAAGTCTGGTTTTCCAGACAAGACAGGTTACCACATTTTCCTGTTCTGTACAATAGAGATAACCATGTAGACCAGCTCTGCAGAGCATTATGAGATCTCCTGGTGAAATAACTACAATATAGATGATTATTCCTGTCACTGTGACCTGGGGACTCACAATCTGTAGCTACAGAGTGCTTGGGCCACATCTTCGAGTTTCAATGGAATTTCTTATTTTACTCTGCATGCTGATAGCAGGAACACACTTTACACTGAAAAAATGAACAGACAACCTCAAGAGAAATTTTGAAAAAAGCAAGACATTGAAATAAAATAAATGGGAACACAGCAAAGAAGCAGGACTCAGGGCACGCTGTGGGCAAAGGCTGTGTGGCTCCGGCCAGCCTTGGTTAATGACAGCATGAGGGCAAGCTGTTGGTCTAGCTCTGCACTGAAAAATGCTGGGCTAACAATAGCATGCACGAGAGAAACAGGAAATAGTACAGCAGATGGTGATGTGCTGTCTGAAGGCAGGGATATCCCATCCTTTTGGAGACGCTGTGTGGGTGAGTGACAGGCGAGAACTAGAAAGTACTTGCGTTGCCAGGGAGAGCGTTCCCAGAGAGATTCCTGCCATTTGACAGCAGGTGTGCAGGCACACGTATGGTCCCAGCAGGCACCGTCTATCCAAGAAGCATTTGCAACTTTAGGAATCACTATCATTTAGCTTTTTTCTTTAGTGGTTACGCAAAGCCAAGAGTGCTGCATTTTCCTTGATTTACTTCAGTAATGAAGCAAGCTGTCCCTTGGCATAAAGCCTGACATTACAAGCAGTTTGCCAAGCGCAGCGGCATGCCCTCTCCTGTTAGGGTTTGGAGCTGCTTGCTTAGTAGGCTCACACAGCTCGATACCAGTAGCTCCGGGGTAAATCCTTGCTGTTGCTTTCTGCAACACCTTCCAACGGGAAATACGTCTGCAGATATTTATTTGCCACTACACAGACTTTGCAGATTACCAAGGGGTCCTTTATAGACAAATACAGGTTAAAGGAAACAGAGAAGTATATTCTCCAGAGCGCATCCTGCATGGGGAGATTCTCAGCAGCTTGTATCCATGGCAAGAATGGCCATTCTCAGATCGTTCTGATTACATGAGGGGGTGGAGGAGAATTTACGTGTAGTCAGCAGAGGCAGGCTGACAAGCCACGCATACCAATATTTCTTTGTCTGCTCTCTGCAAACCCAGCTGTGGTTTCTTCCAGTGACCCAAATCCCACAGTTGTACATTGCAGTGGCATCTGTTGGTGGGAGCAACTGTTTATAGGTTAAGTGGACAGTAAGTATTGCAGGATCTAAACACTAGCTGTGCAACAGTGAGCATCCTATCTGAATTCAGGACATTTTGGGACACTTCCATCCCTGTACAGTACCTCTACTCGATGAACCCTGAAACACAGCTAGTGCTACAGTCCAGACTGAGGGGTCTTTCTGTCCTCCTGTCCCTGTGGTGGCAGAAACTGCATTCCTGGCTGCCCAGGAAATTGAGTCATGAGTCTACAGACGCTTCATTCACAGGGCTTAAGGGTGGCTGGCAAGCCAACCTCAGTCTCTTTAGAGGAGATCAAGCACAAGCACTGTATTAGGCATTATTTGTACAGCGATGTTAAAACCTAACTTCTTTTTATTTTCCTTTTTTCCCCCTCTTCTTTCTGTACATATCATTACCCAGTAAGTGCCCAGGAGCACGCAACTGTTTCACGAGGAGTGTTGGAAAGTCTCGGTGAAGTCGCAGTCCCCACCCCGGGCTAAGATCTTCTTCTGGTCTGCTAGGGACTGACTTGCACCCTCCCTCCTGTTGCTCAAGCAGTTGCTATTGAAGTAGATTTTAGTATCGCTTCAGCAGTAGCAGATGTCTTTATGCAAAATAGTATAAGGGTAATACATACATAATGGGATACTACTAAAACCCTGGGATTTATATGATTCCTTTTGTTTGCTTGTCCTGAAGCATCAAACCCACAATGTTCTTAATTTAGCCAAATCTGAGATATGTAATGTTGCCTTTTTTTTTTCCCTGTGGGGACACAGGGCTCCAGAGTTTTACTCCTGCTTGAGAGGAGGGGGAAAAAAAAAAGAAAAAAGAAAATTAATCTATTGCTTTGCAATGAAACATTATTCACCATTTTCAATGACCTGCACACTGTGACCCAGCTCATAAGCAGCCTGTGGTTTCGGTTGGAGGACCCTCCAACATACATTTTTACACACAGCCTTGAGCCCTCATCAGCCTTCAGCAGAGGTGTTGCCCTGGGAGCCAGCACCACTCTCACTGGTACTTGAAGAGCATGTTCTTTCAGCAGTTTTTCTTGCTGAGCTATTTTTAGCTTGAATGTATTCCCCAAACCAGTTTATGCCCAGCTGCAAGGCAAAGCAGAAGCAAGAGCAAGTGGTAGTGCTGCTCACACTGACATTGCTACTGAAAGAAACCCTCACCAAACTACAGACTCTGAGCTTGTCTTCAGCTGAATAATCAGCTGTACTTTTGTCACCCTACTGACTAAATACTGTAATTCTATTACAAACAGGACAGATCCACTACCTAGCAGCTCTGTTAAACCACAGACTGAGAGAGCAACTGGAAGGGAGAGGAGAAAGCTCCTGTAAGGAATAAGCAGCTATTACATTTGCACCCTAACGTAGGCGCATTCGTTCTTCTATATTAACTAACAGCTCCACTGCAAATGAAAACCCTTATGTTATGTTGGTCCTGGAATATGCCACAACATCCTCCAAGAGTCCTTAACTGCATGGTGAGAGAGGTATGAAAGCAAAAGCCTCCTGAAGGTGATGGAAGGATGCTCAGCATCTTCACTGAACTTTGCAGCAGGCTTTTGAACGGAGACAGGCTCTGCTCTCCAGCTGTGTCTGGCCTTTCTTCCTCACACATTGAGAAAACTATGAAACCAAAGGTCAAATGCAACAGGGCTTTCACAGGTGGTAAAAACAGTGATTACCATAAAGCCTTCTCCATCTGAATCCTCTCACATAATTAGATTCTGGCTCTGTTGGTGTACTTCAGCCCACACAGTGCTTATCACTATGCAATAACAAACCTGTCACAAGGATGTGGGTCGTTCAGGGACACTGGGTTATGATACGAGGGTCATGGTGGGCAAATATGTTGTTTTTATTCCAACTGAAATCTGAACTCCTCATTGCAGGGCTTATATCACAGAAATTATAACAATGGACAACTGTAATTGCCTGGGAGATGAGCGACAACATAATTAACTGAACTCTTGCTGATTTTGCAGCCTCGAAAATCCAGACAGAACTAAAGGCTAAACAAATGAATGAGATATGTAATTAAGGCAACATCTACGGTCTCTGCATCTATCTTCTACTGGACACCCAAAGGCAGTTTTCTTATTTATGAAGGAACAGAGACACAAACCTTGGGCAGTTTTAAAGCAGTGAAGTTTTTGCATGCAACTCACAGAATCTACCTTACCAATTCACCCTTTTCATACTGCTCTTTAGCCTCCTACTATCAGAGAATGGCAGCCACTACTCTTCTCCTCTTACGGGAAATGCTGTCACGTCACTCAGCTATCATTTTTCCATGCTCCAGAATCACCTTGGGGTAAAAACAAGTTTGTGTCTCTGTGTCTGCCTTCTAATTTTGTACAGACTGTAACAGGCAAGTCCCTCCTACCAAGGATTTACTACTACCCATAATTGTACATTGGAAGCAGTACTGAACTGCAAGTGCAGTGCGTGGGTGACTCAAAGCCCTGGCACACATCCTCTTCACAGCTACTTATAGGAAGGATGAAAATAAACTTCTTGTTGATTTGGACATGATGTTCTGGGAATAGAGATGCTAATTTAAGAGGCAGAGCCTTGCCTCCTGATGGGCAGCAGACACAAGCTGCTTTATGAGGAGCAAGCTCAGGGCACTCCCATTTCTCCTCCCTTTGCCTAGACTGGAGCTCTCTGGTGAGAAGGATCCTCCCCACCTCTGCATCTGCAAAACTACCCGTCACAAGAGACAATCAATGCAATTGCTGCTGGCTACAGCTCGCTTGCTGAAGGCTGGATTGATTGCTTACTTGTCAGTCCACAGGCACATGAACGTGTCCAAGTCTACCCCTCCTTTCGTACATTATGAGAATCACATGGATCTAAGTAAGTAAGAGCAGAAACAGGATCCCAGAGTATGCCTTTGGCTTCAGCTACAAACCCAAAATAAATCCAGTCTTATGACAATCATACCTACAGATACTGTGCAACAGACTCTATGCAAAAAATATAGATTTGGAAAACAAAGGAACACATTTTGGGGCAGATAAGAAACCCCACAAACCAAGGACGTGAGCTATTTTTTGCACCTGCTTCTGCTGAACACTTGCTAGGGTCTAGGTGAGACTGCAGACTAGTGAGAGGAGCTACAAAGGAAGGACTGTCCGAGGTGTGGGAAGTCAGCATAGCTCCATACACATACAAGTGTGCTGTACCTGTTCCAGATTTGTCTCTTATCGCTTATTCTGTGCCCATACCTGCAAGCCCACAGCTTGCTGTGGCTTTGCTGAGATTCAGTTCCCACAATGGACAAAGCAGACACTGCTAAGGTTAACTATGAGGACAAAGAACTTGGCAGCATCTCCTGCTTGTAGGACATGTTGGTGCATTGCCCATCTGATAGCAGAGCCTGGGATCTCTGTGGCATGCAAATCCTCAGGCTGCTGAGGATTCAGAGTCACCTGTAACAGTCCAGTACTAGCAACCTTGGTGCAGTCCTGGTCCCGTCATTAATTCCCTTGAATGCGAAGGAGACAACCTGACTGTGTGAGGTGAATATTGATCCATTGATCAGCAGTCACAGGCACATGTGAGAGTCACTGGACTTGTGGACATGTGACCTTGCTCCAGAAGGGACCAGCAATTAGTGTTTTTCCCCTGGGAGCCAACTCCAGCGTCTGCACTTGTGCGTGTATCGCACATGGTAGTTAGCAGGACATTAAACCAGACTCTTGTGGTGGAGGGCTGCAGCCCACTCCACCAGACCAGCCCCCAGAGACTTCCCTATCCCCCAGGCTTGTAGAGGCAGCGCTCCCTGTCTCCCTGGGCAGCCTATTTTGCTACAATTGTACACCACACATGTACGCTAAGGAACAGCCAAACAGGCATAGATTTACTGTCTCTCTCAGAGCCAGCATGGAGCACTCATGAACATCGCAGGTTTCCTGTGTGCACATTGCATGGAGAAAACAAGTATCTTGAGGCCACGTGCAGACTCTCAGCACCCCAGGTACTTTGAAACTGGGAACGCACATGGCCGTACCTGCAGGGTGTTCCTGGGGCGAGCGATAGGTGTCTGAGCTAACCTGCAAGTACCTGCTCCTCTTACCCTCAGGAGGAACACTGCAGAGGATGTGGGAGCAGGCAAAGTGTTTGGCTTCTGAGAGATGGCAATATATAAATTTATCCAGTTGCCTTTCTGAGCCCAAATTACTGGAGGAGACATTCTAAAAGTAACTTGAAATTACCCCCAGAACACTCCCCAAACTCCAAACAGCTGAAGAACACCTGGTGCTTGAAGATTTATGCTTGCTTTACAAAGAACAACAATAAATTCAGAAAAACAATGAAGTTTTAGTGTTAAGAAATAGCTGTCCCTGTAGTGGTGTTTGTCCCTCCTTCTCCCCTCCCCCCGCCCACCCTTATGGTGACTGCTTTAGCATTATGAGAAAATACTCAGATTTTGTTCTCTATCCAAACTTGGAGCATCACTGAGACATGCACAGCAAACTCTATCTGAACAGTATAATTTACAGCAAAGCGACATTGGTGCCTCCAGTTCTGCTCGGTTTCCCTGAGGCAGCTGCAGTCGCCTTGGCTGAGGTGCTGCCAGTTCAGCTCCGTTTACTTCTGCTCTGGGCATCTCTTGGTTTAAGCTAACAGGGAAGCACAGTCTTGGAGTGGATACTTTTAACATGAGACCGTGGCAGTATCAATGACAGTGCACACATTTACACCATGGAGTATCTGGATAGAGATAGGACTGGCCTGTGAGTTACTTGAGAGTTTTCAAGCAAGCTTTAAGACCTTTCCAAAAATGGCTGGCCCTGCAGAGGTGCTCAGAGGGAGCACTCCTGCCTCAGCAGACAGTACAAAACTACCCAAACCTAGATTTTAATATTGCCCAAGAACACAGCAGGATTCATTGGATGCTTTTCCCAAAACCAAGAAATAGATATCTAAATTTAAATCAACTGTGAAAAGAAACCATTACTGTGACACAGTGGAAATGGAGTGGAGCTTATTGTCACCTCACTGAGGTGAGTCCCATGTGGGGCTGTGAGTCCCCAGGTAAAAAGAATAAGACAGAAAATAAAAAGCACAGGACTCAGCAATCCATATCCATGTCTACCTTGCAGCAGTGCTAGAGCATCATGCCCACCTCTGATCTTCAAATGGCTCCTACATGAGCTGTAGAGCAGCATGACCACTAGGCTGGATACAGACTAGCCTCAGGCAGGAGCCCTGCAACCACCAACACTCAGGTGCAGGAAATTTGCTGAACCCACAGGAAATGAGCCAGGATTCTACTTTTCTTCAAAATGGCCTGTGGCTCTGTAGTACAAATTCCTCTGTGTGCAAAGCTTATGGAGATCATCCATAGTCCACTGAGGGTTCAGGTTTTTAGCCTTCACAAAGGCTTCCTCATGGTAAGTGCCTGCTTCATCCTCTGGGATCACACACCATCTCCTCTGCTGTGCTGCAGTGTGCTGATAATCATTATTCAACTGGAGTTTGATTCCTTTAAACATAGGAGATTTGAGCATCCCCTCTATAGAGCCTTTGTCTTAGTCCCCATTTCCTGGCCTGCATTCCCCAACAACACTGTGAGGGGAGCTGCCGCCATTTTGTTTCCCTGAGGCATGGCGGCATTTCTGAGGCCATAGTGCTACCTCTCCACAGAGCCGGCCTTCTGAGGAAACACACCGAGCTCCACACATAAGGACTGTTTTCTCATTCTGTCGGAGGCAGGCTTTCCTATTTTAACAGCTTCAGAGAAAAACATGAAATAAATATCCGAAACAGAGCACTTGTTACTCAGGAGAGCACACAGAGCCCCATGGTGCCCTGAGAACAGCTCACCCACGCAAAGGCACAGACTTATCTGAAATAGTTTCTTACTTAAAAGCTTCCTTCAACAGGGATGTACACTTTTGACAGGGTAACCTGCAGCTTCACCTGCATTATGCTGAACTGCTGACAGGAGCCCTCAGAAATGTGTTTGTCCTTGTCTTGCACTAAGACTGACTGCAGGCAAGTTTTGAAGAAAGTTGGTGGTATCAAGGTGAACTGCAAGTCACCTTCTGTGGAAACAAAGTGCAGCAGGGGCTGCTTAGACCCCCAGTGAGGTGGTCCTCCCAAAGCAGCTGAGCGACTCAGGCAGGAGAGGCTCTGCTCACACAGTAAATACCTGCAGCAGCACCTAGTTTCTTGCTATGGTGGATGATCCAGGCAAGGCAGTGTGCTCTGAGTGCTGGTGCGCTCCTCTCTGGTCATAGGAAAGACCCTCCTGTAGAAAGTCCATCTTGTGTCCTAATCTGCTCCAGTGCAGCTCGGCAGATACGTGTTCCCCCGGCCCTCACCTGCCTGGCTGGGCTGTGCTCACGGCTGCTTCCCCTTGTGCCATCAGCAGCCCTGGGTGGAAGCACCTGGAGTCCTTCACTTCAGTGACGCAGTTTTCCCTTCGCCCAGAGCCCCGCCACCGTGCGGCACAGCTCCCACAGAGGGGAAAGCAAACTGTTAGAAATTTATTTTGAAGAAAAGCCCACTTGTAGTTTCAGGGCTATAACAAAATGCTTGGAAATGTGGTCCATATCTTTGAAACACTCAGGTAAAAAATTGCAATGCCCTCTCATGTGTACCTGCACCTTTTCCTTCCTAAAGCTGAGGCTGTGCACAACAAATGTGTTGTTGTCTCTGGGCATGTAGTTAGTAAAGCTAAATGGGAAAGAGGGTTTTAAATAATTAAGCACTGTACATATTATAACTACATGTGTATATTAAAAAATATACAGAGCGTTCATATACATATGCATTCTTATACTGGTTTAATAATTTGTGTTTGGCTTTTAATCCCCCAGTTTAAAAGGGGCCTCTGAAATCTAATGTACGGATTCTGGGAGAATCTATAAATCTCGCATGGAAGGGCTGTAATTAAGAATGGCTTGAGAGAGAGGCATGTGAGCAGCAGGTTGGGGGGACCTTTCATTTGCAGATAAGCTCTCTGAGTAAGTCATACTTCCCTGATTTATATTATAAAATGCCCATTAATCTCTTTCAAACAAAACCTGGCCAGAGTTGTATCATTTCTGAGACCAACAGGGAAATGAGTGAGGAGGGAGGAGTCCAGCGGTAACAGGAATTAAAAATACATGTTTAAAGCCTTTAAGCAGGGCATTTCAGCATCATTCCTGTTTCAGTTTGGATTATTGCCACTTCCACTGCCAGAGTATCGGACTCATTACTCCAAAGAGAAATCCAGAAAGCAGAAGAAAAACCTTAGGTGATATAAAATGTTAGGTAGTGAGAATGAGAGTTAGGCTGTAGGTGTTTCTAAACACAAGAGCTCATTGTCTAAGTTTTCTGTGGTTGTGATGCCTTCCTTGCCAAAGATGAGAGCCTTCCCATTAATTAAAAAAGCCTAAGGAGTTGCACTCGTATTTTGGGCTGTTGGTCTGATAACATATGAATACAGAGTTGATTTTGAATGTATATTCGGTAAAGCTTACAAAATAAGGAGAAATTAGAATCAGGTCCTTTTACTGGTTCTTTTACAGTCTGTTAACAGTTACTTCATTGTCTCTTGTGTATTTGATAAAATGTAGACTGTGTTACGGCATCACCTTATAATCATTCCTTTATTTCCCATACACAGTAGAGGGATAACTATGGCTGAGTGGTTTGCAGCGTGGTCCCTGCTCTGAGTATTTCTTTGTCTCTATAACTTCATCTCTGGCTCGGCAACATCTGCTGGAGAGGAGACGATGAGAATCCTTAACATGGCTGGAACGCAGGCCAGAAAGCATCATAAACTCCTCCCGATCTGCTTGCTGGATCATTACATGAAAGCCAGCAAATGCAGCGTGTGTGTGTGCCTGCCTAGGGGAGGGGTTCAATTACCTGCGATTCTCTGCAGATATTAGCAGTGTCTCGGGGGGAAATCTCATTTACTATGCAGAAAAAAAATCACTGTGGCACTGATCATATGATTTGAAGACTCAATCCTGAAGCAGCACTACTGAAAAGGGGAGGTGGAACTGCCTGAGACACTCCATTCAGACAGCGCAAGGCTGTGAGCAGCACACGAATTTTATTCAGGCAGGAGGAGAACTGCTGGAGCACTCTGTTAGACGTGTAGAGGGAAACCACAGGAAAGCTTTATTTCTGGCGAGTCTGCATTTTGTCAGGATGCACCACTGGTGTTATTAGAAAAAAGGAAGCCCGCTGCTACGTGAGATTCAAAGGTAGAGGCAGCGATAGCTATAGAAGATTGCTGTGAAACTCATTTGATAACCACCTTAAATACCCCCTCAAGAGTGAATTTAACTGTTGGAGAGCTCCGGTTCCTAACTGGCTGTCTGGAAAGTATGGTGAAAAGGATGCATGTTCCGAGGAAGCATTTCACTGACAGCAGAGCAAACTAGAGGAGAACTTCCACCTGCATTGCTGACGTTTGGGAAAAATAATATAAGAAAGCATTCTGGTGCCAGGATTCTTGTAATTTTTTTCTTCCTGAGTCCTGGAGAGGGATTTTGTGGTCCCCTCCCTGAGAAAAACACCAACCAGAACTGAGAGTACCGCAGACTTTCCAAAGAACAGGCATGGTACAAAATGTGATTTTGGTGTTTTTCCGCAGGCGACTCAGCCAAAGACCTGCTGTTGAGGAACTGGAAAGAAGAAATATACTTAAACGTGAGTAGTTTATTCCTTAAGTATTTTATATGTGTTTGTTGAAACCAGTGATTGCACTTCTAGAACATATTCTTTTTAAATAGACAAATTAATTCACTGTGATTATTTTCTGTACCCTTAAGTTTTAATTTTTCGTATGTCCTGGGTTTCAGACACTGTAGGAATCAGAATTTACAACTTGATAAAGGCATGCAATTTAGTACAGAAAAGAATGATTTGTTCAAATTGAGGCTTTCAAGTAATCTTCATTCTGATTACACTGTTATGGATGTCTAAGAGGGGAATGCAATCTTAGTGTCACACAGTGCAATGAGAATTGGACTGAAATTTTCAAGATGTGGACTGTCATGGCAAACCATATGCTGAATACCACGAAGGCTAAAGTGGAATGGAGAAAGCATCCTTGTGATTCCCCTAGCAAGTATGTTTGTTCATATTAGAGACCTTCCCAAAGACAAGTCAAAGAAAGATCATTCGGAGACATCAGTCATTAGAGGGACAGTTCCAGGCCTACTACGGATGCTGCCACAGGGAAATGTTCCCAACATCTCTCAAATAAACACAAGGCAGAAACTTGCAACTCTTTTCCTAAAAATTGGTGTTCTGACTTGGGGATCAAACAAGTGATGAACATAATCCCTTTCCTTACAAGTCCTGGGAATTCTCTAAGTTATGGGAAGGTGAGAAGAGCTTTGAAATTGTCTCTGTTATGGGTCTCGGACAGGAGAAAGGAGGAGGCCACCTGCTTGAAGGAGAAGTGTATTGCTTCTGTCATTGTCACGGTCTATTCAGTGTGGAAAGACAAAAACCAGAATGATGTGAACAATAGTGTGCTCCTCATTAAACAAGCGTAAAACATAAAGCCACAAGTTTAGGTCATACAAGCAATGCTGCCTATGCTATTTAATGAATATTTCATTATTAATTTGATTGTTATTCACTAGGAAAAAGTTATCTACTTTTGTTACCTAAAATTTCATGTCTCAGAACTTAGTCGTTCATAGAAAAAAACTGATGCTCTTGCCATTGAAGTTACTGAGGATTTCATTTCAGTTTTAATACATAGGAATTCCAAGTCAAGTTACATCGATCAGTATTTTCAGTACTGTTCCAATGCATACATTGCACATAGAAAAATTAGATGTATCTGATGCATGCATAACTAAATGAGAAACAGGATACGTTCTCTGCAAACATGAATGGGTGAGCTTGACCCAACTTCACCTGTCAGCTACCACAAGAGACAAGAAAAAACATTAACCCAAGATTCTGAAATATGTGGGGCCAGATTTCCAAGGGTCAGTACATAAGACCTCTGAAAATCTGTTTGTTTGGGGGTTTTTTTCTGGCTAAGGAAAAGCTGATCTCTTCTGAAAAAAATCTGTTCCTTTATGTTTACTTTTTGAAGTGTGCCGGTTACATGCTTAATCTGGGTTAAACTGACCAGCTTTAATAATAAAAAAGTTTGAATACATTCATATAATGAGCTTAGAGGGAGATAAAGCAGAAAGAAGATAAAGCAGAATTAAAGATATTTCCTGAATGCCAGCTAAACATACTGGTCTAGATTTGTATTTCATTTAAAGAGCTCCCAGCATGGAGCACATTTATTGAGTTCAGTTACTCAGGCTTTATACAGGTTCAGCTGAGATCAGAACCACTTCTATTTTAGTTGCCTCTTCCATTATATAAAAAGCTAGGTATCTTGTAAAGAGCTACGGTCATCACTGAGCTGGGTCAGTTGTAATCTTAAAAGAGTGGACGGATGCAACAACTTTAGTCTTGGTTTGGAGTGCATTTGGAAATAGTAAAGTCTCCTTTTATTAATAGGGATATCGACATTCTTGTTATGGACACCTGGACTGGGTCCGACACGCAGTGCTGTAGCAGTATAAATGCCCTTCAGTGGAACCACTGCAACCTCCTCCCGGTTGTAAGGATTTGCACAGCTGTGTTCTGAGTTTCCTAACGTCTTTATATTCATGGTACTTGCTGCTAATGGAAGCGGTGCCACCCCCAAAGCTGTTTTAAGGACTAATAACTCACATTTGTACAGCTCCATCAAAATGAGAAGCATACTGCGAGTGCCTAAGTGCAAGTACTATGTTATTTTCAAACAAATCTTGGTAAGATTAAAAGGTGACTCCTTATCTCCTGTAGGGAAATGCTTCTGAGATAAAAGTGATACTTAAAAAGCAAACTTAAAGCCAACACTTTCTTACAATTTTCTTGATCTTCTAAGTCCTTTATTTGAGCTATAGAAACACTGCTTTACCAGAAAGCCTGAAAAGCACCAACCAAAATCCCAGCCCGGGTGTTCACGTGAGTTCTTTCCTGCATTCGACAGAAAACTGACATTCATGAAGGCAGCATCACCTAAATCACACTGGACAATCCCCGGCTCATTCTTAACTCCAAGAACTGTTTCATGCACAGCTAAAAGTTCCCTGAATAACTGACAGAGCAGCAAAACTAATTACAGTACTGCATATGTCACTTCCTAATTGGAAACATCCCTCTACTGAGCTCTACCAGCCCTCGCTAATGAATGGATCCACGTGTAGGCACGGAGAGGCCAATGGGAAAACTCTCTGGTTTCTCTCTTTAATAACACCTGAGATTTGTAATGCCCTTGCTAGCATTTCTTACTGAATCTTATCTTATTTTTTCTAAAATAACTGTTTCTTGTATTTCTTGGAGCTGGGAATAAGCACTGAACCTGAGTGAATGTCTCACAGAAATGGGTCACCACACATATTTAGTGTATTTGGAAAAGTATTTTCTGATCAGAAATGCGAGTCTGTAGTTTTTCTTCAGGAATTCTCACAGTGTATATCAGTCATATCTTAAAAGCCACTATGCCACAGAAAATTATCTGCTTTTAATAAAAATATATAGATAGGAATATCTGCTCTAACAGGGGTGAATTAAAACTGAATGGAGCACATTAGTAACTTCTTGCAGGTATCTCTATGCCTTAGAGCACACTCTACTTTTGAAAGCCTGCTCTCCTTTTAAACATTCCTGACATGTAGCTGCTCAGCGCTGACAGAGCACTAATTTTAGCTGTCCTGTTCTCTTTTAAATTCGTGCACCTTGCCAACAAACTGTAATATAGCACATTAGAGCACTTTAGATTCATTTGATTTGCATTTCTACTACAGCCCGTTGTGGCTGTGCACTACTATGTTATTTTAAATAGCTACTTATGATCGCAGTGCAGTGTAATCTAATGAGCTTGAAAACAAGGGAGAAGAATGCTTCATTACTAAAAATACAATTTTGGAACTCGTCTGCAGTTCTAGTGGCTTTTTGAGGCGTATTAAAAATCACGTGTGTGCTGTAACACTGGAAATAGCGAATGCAGGTGGTATAATAAACTTCACAGTAGTATCTAGAGAATCCCAGAATGGTTAAACATTTTCCTCTAGGTCTTCAGCTTTGTTCAGGTCATGGGCTCACGCCTTAATTTAGTAGCGGATAGTACTCGAAATAGAAACGCCATTAACTCGTTTCCCAAGGCAAAGGATATATTTCACACAGCGTTACAGCACTCCAGTCTATTTTTAGATCCAGTGTGTAGGAGTTATCACGGCTTGAATGTTAATAGGCACAACACACAAAAGCAATCTGGCTGAGGTTAGAATGGACCGCGACAAAAGAAACCCCCGTGAGGACAAAGAGGTTCTAATGTCAGGGCCATACCCTGAATAGCAGAGAAAAAAAGCGTGCAAGTCAGAGAGAACTGCTGTGGCAGTGAGGCCACCTAAAGATGTAGCCTGAGAATAAGGTTATGGAGGAAAGGAGGTATTTTCCCTCGAGCTGCTGCAATAAGTCTTTTCAGCATCTTACAGCAATGAACGGCTCCAGCAACACAAAGAATAAAAATTGATGGTTAACTATGGAATATTTTGATTATCCTTCTAAAGTTTATACAATGGAGAGTTGGTGTGGCTGCTGCTGGTTTATTACATCTGCTGGGAGTTGGAGTTTAGAGCGCAGGAACAGCTGATACTGGCACCAGTTCGTTGTCCTCACAGAGGTGACTGTGTGTTCTAATGGTGAACCAGAGATGTGGTGAACTAACAAAACATACAACTGAAACCAGCTCTGATTTGTATTGCCTGGGACTTTGGGAAATACCAATCCTCCTCATGAGGAAAGTCATCTTTTTTTTTATATTCTCCATAGAACGCAATGATCAAACAGAACAGGAAGAAAGAAGGGAAATCAAACAGAGACTGACAAGAAAGGTAAAGTCTTGCAATACCTTCTATTAGTTTTTAGAAATTTAGCAGCGCTAATATAACATCGACCAGTCATAGAGGTCACTGTTACACAAAACCTCCCTTAATATATATCCTCCTCAGCAGTGTCTGAGATAGTGGTATCTAGTAATATGAATTATGAAAACATCTGCCTTATCTCAGCTACAAGATACTTAATAGAATATTTACCTATAAACTTTAATCGAGATAATGGATCTTTGCTTGCACACTGCATATTTTGCAGCTATACTGCTAGAAAAGGACTGCTTCCTTCTTTGTAGCCATCAGTAGCAGAGCTGACTCCCTGCTGAGCACCAGCTGTGCTTCCACAAGAAATTCCTCTTTGCATTTAAGGTATTCTCAGAATCAGAACTAACTCTTGTTACTGTTCTGGTCCTAAGAATCCCTACAGGAATTATAAGACAAACATGCTCATACCTTGTTAAAAGCAAATTGAAACTCTTACAATAGGTCCAGTCCTGAGAACCTTACACGGACAATCTGCTGCTGACTGTAGTATGTTATATTGTACATAGATCATAATAAATTCATTATTATTCCTTTAGAATCATATGCAATTAAATGCATATTATTAACATTTGCGTTAAAAATATTTTCCTCTCTTATGCATTGTAAAGCCACTGTGCTACAGCCCACAGCTCCATTTAAACCATTATTACTCTCCTAGTCCTCTGAAGGACTGAATATTTTCCTGGAATTTCCAAGAGTTGGTTTTTTTTTTCCCATATACATAAACTAAACTAAAGGGAGGCAGAAAATGTTGCACATTTTATGGATATAGTTGTTAATAACACTGGTTTTATTTTACAAAACTATTTAATACAGCTTAACCAGAGACCGACAGTTGATGAACTAAGAGACAGAAAAATCCTGATTCGATTCAGTGATTATGTGGAAGTGGCAAAAGCACAGGACTATGACAGGCGAGCAGATAAACCGTGGACAAGACTATCAGCAGCAGATAAGGTACTCACATAATTAAAATGATGTATTACTGCTTTCTACTTGCTTTGTATATAACAATAGATCAGATTCTGCAAAGACATTTAACCTCTGGGACACTTATCTCTGTAAATGTTACCATTATTTTTTATGCTGAAGCCACACTGACCAACGCATACTGTCATAAAAATGCTACTTATAAAATTGCCTATTTTGCCTATTTGCCTATTTTGCCTATTTGCCTATTGCCTATAAGTACTATAACGACTTCTACCCAGCCCATCAATAGGAGAAAAAAAAACAGTGCATACAAGCTTTCTTAATGCTTCAAGGCTGCCGCTCAGAAACGTTTCCAGCCAGTGCAGTACTAGCATTTATCCTCAGACTGCAAGTTTTGTCCCACACATGCAACTGTCCTCCACTGTTTCTAAACATGCAAACATCCTCTCCTGTTTCCTGTGAATGCTCAAGGAGTCACTTGATCCCACATTTTCATGAGTGTAAACAAACACTCATTTTTGTTCCATCACATATCTGCCATGTTTACATCCTAATTTAACTTTCAAATTTAGGTGCTTGAGTAGTAAGAAAACTACTCCAGCCTGATTCCAGAGGGAACAGTTGCTAAGTAAGTTTTGAGGTTTCAGGGCTGCAGCAAACAGAGAGAGTAGAGATGCTGAGATAATTACTGTGTAAAATAGCACATACAGGACATGTACTGCTTTGTTCTGAGATGGGGGGATCAAACGCTTTATTCTCCATCTTAGTGCGTCCCCAATAAAAAAAAATGTAACAAATGATAGAGGACTCATAAAGAAAAGGAACCATGTATTTCTACAGTAGCTGTTCTCCTGAGCTCACTAAAATGGTGAATGAGCATTTGTATATTATGAATGGAGTAACGATTTTGTATTTTCCATATATGTACTGGGCATGTATTAAAGTCAGGCTTTTCCTGGGTTTACTGTTCTGACATTATTAACGAGGCAGGTTTGTAAGCCAAAAATAAAGTGACAGAGTTCAGCTGCACACACTGGTGGCACACGTCAGGAATTCAGGGGCAAGAGTTTTGACCATTGCATTTGTGACTGACAAACTTCTCTCTCAGAGTAGACAAATACATTCTTTTCCCTCATTTTTCTTTTAATAAGCCAAAACTCTGAAATAAAACGTGAACATGTGTATAAGCCTCATACTTTTAGGTAGCAAAGTACCACATCTTGAAGTACCAAATATATAAGAAGCTGTGAAAGCACCAGTATGTTCCAGTTCACTCGCAGCTGCCATTGAAACAAAAGAATGCTCTCACTTTTATAGTCTTGAATTTTATTATATTAAATAGAAAAAGAGAATGTTTTTCTTCACTTCTGAGTGTGCAATCCTATGGATACAGGTGATAACACAGTCTGGACTGGTAATTTGCAAGTTGTGATAAGGCAAACAGTCTGATTTTTATTAAAAAAGACACACAGGGAAATTGTTGAATTGAAGGCAGTTGACCAGCTGATCCATTTCTCAGCAACTTCTCTTAATCTGTAATAAATTTTAACTTGAAACTTATTAAATGTGAGACAATAAGAACTGTGGCTCTACTCTCCTGTCAGAATTACTTCTAGGCAGAAATGACCCTGTCAGCAATCAGTAATGACTGCTAAGAGCAACATACCACCAAACCACACAACCTAGACGTTCAGCATCTCTACTGTCCTAGCGTGCTTTGCCTTGCCCAGTACCCATTATTTCTATGTTAGAAAACTCCTGTTCTGCTCGACACGTTTGGTTATTTTACAATGCTTATAAATACAAAGTTATTTGTTAACGTCCTTCTATTTTCAATTCCTAGGCAGCAATTCGGAAAGAGCTAAATGAATACAAAAGTAATGAAATGGAGGTACATGCGTCAAGCAAACATTTGACAAGGTCAGTTTTCCAGCTACTCTTCTCCACTGCCTGCTAAAAACCAGTCTGCTCAAGTCCTGAATCTGCAGATGTTGCTCTTACATGCTGGATATGGGAGAAGCAATCCTCAAAGGAAGCTTTATTTTAAAAGAAAATGGAAGTAGTTCACTTCCTGCTCAGAACCTAGCTTTTTTGATTGTATTTTTTTTCTTTTGCTTTGATTAACATGTACTGAAAAGCCCCCAACACCTTCTCCAGAACATCAGCTTGCATTCTGTGCCCCTAAGATTCAAAAGCTATGACAAAAAAATTAAATGTTGCATATAACATAGAAAAAAATGCTACTTTTTAAAGTAGGTGAACACCTTAATACACTATAAAAATGGTTCTGAATTAAATGTACTTGCATGTGCAACTTCCCTGCTAAGAAATATAAAATTCTTCATACCGTAACAAGACCTACAGAATGCATTTGTTCTCATTAGATCTGTTCTGATGGATTCAGCCCGTAGATTTCAGTGTCCCTTGGATGTCATTCCAGTTGCTACTGGAAGTAGTGCAGCCCAGCAGGGTCTGCAGGAGAGAGAACCGGTTTGGGCTCCTGTCAGCACGGCGTGGTTAGGCCAGTGTGAACCCAGTCAATCTAGCGCTTGCGTCATGTGCCAGTGCTGATGACAGGTGCTATGTTTAAACACACACAGAAACAGTCATTTCCCTTTTCCACATGGGAGAAATTGTGAGAGAGGCTGATTCCACAGCCACAGTTACTTGGAAAAAGACAAAAATTTAAATAGCAATCAGTTCTTTCCTAGAGTTTCTATTAGGTCTCTTGAGCAAGTCCAATTGCTCTTAAAACACGATTTCTGTAGTTGTTGGGAGCACAATGTACTCTTGCCGTATCTGTAAACATTTTCAGGTGTGGTTGCTGCTAAAATAAGTTACTTAATGCAGCACTAAGGAACTTGGTGTGCAGTCTCGCCTTCTGGAAAGCTCACAGTGCCTGGGCCCACATGGCCATGCTTATTTCTGAACTCAGAATGAATTTGAGCTTAACTGAGCTTTGGATGTACAATGAAAAGATGACCTAGGCAAACACACTTGAGTCATAAATACAGTGCACGTTGACCTAAATGCTGTATTTCTGTAATTCTAGACTGTTCATACAAGTGTTGGGGCCCTTTTAACATTCCTGGACTCACTCAGTGTTTATGGCAAGACATCACTGCATCGAGAGAACAAAATATAGGGGGGGAGGAGAAGGGATGACTGCAGTTTAAGTCTGAAAGTGAGATATACCTTCTCTAATTGAAGCTACCTGGGGAGTTTAAGGAGATTATAATGATATATTTTGAAATTTGTTCAGGACATTAGGAGTAAACAGGCCTATAATTTACAATTAGTGCTAAGGCATTACAAATGATCAAGACTTTAAGTATGTAACTCAGCCAAAAGAACAAGCCTATAGAGCAAGAGTATATTTATTCCAGACAGACTCTAGGACTATCATACACAGAACCAGCAGTACGTCCTCGTATTTTCCAAAGCATCAGCTCAACATTGCTTAACTCTGACAAAATAACAAGATCACTGCACAAAGAAAGAACATTTCTACCAATGTCAAACTGTGGCCTAATTCCCCAAAAAAACCCCACAAAATCAGCCCCACACCTATATTTGCACTTGCACCCCCAAATAACTCCCCCAAACAACTGGTCAGACTTGGCCCTAGGGACTGTGACTGCACTACGGTCATGGCGAATTAAGACTTAAAGTAGCCAATATACTTCAGTACTGTTTCTATACCTTTAAACAGAATGAATACTGTTTTTTTAAAAAAACACAACTTTTCTTTTAGTCTAATGTGCAATTTCAAAAATTATAGTTTATTTTCTTTTTAATTTCAAATTGGTTTGAAAAACATCTCTTATTTCTTCTAGATTTCACAGGCCATAGAAATTTTCTTCTGAGAAGAATCTGTCTTTACTTTTTGATATTGCTGCTGAACACACATCAGGGAA
>NW_010160060.1:21383-37190 GCF_000695765.1 Mesitornis unicolor | reverse complement strand
TTCCCTAAAGTTCAATCTGGGATACCTTGATGTTTATGGGAAAGAAGGACTCTGCAGACGGAGTCTCTGCAGCACTTACCTACAGAAGGAAACACTAGAGATGTACTTCGCACTGAAGTCAGAAGAGCGATGGCCTGTGGAGTGGGACGATCTGCTGAAAAGACTGAAGTAAAGCTACTTGAAAGAACCTACTACTCTCCTTTAACACTTGTTTTAAACTGTTTTGCAGTCTATCTTGGAAAAGGAGATGTGCATGTACAGGCTTTACCATTCCAAGGCCTCTGACATAAACGGACATGACACAGTCATTCAGTATTATGTTGACAAGACATTTTGAACTTACCACAATTAGTTTGTAAAACACTTAAGTTCATGTTCTAAAAACTAATTTAATGTATTATAATTTCATTCTTTTTTATATAATGTCTAACAGAATCACAGCTGCAAGCATTTTTGATTCCTGTTACTTTTGTTCTTTAATTAAATGACTACTTATTCCAGGAAATGAACATGTTTCCTAAAGCTCTTTTTTCCCCAGGGACAGTTGGGAACAGAAGAGATAACAATTATTATGCATCAAATCATGCATCATGTTTCTTTATCAGTCTTCAAAAGGTTGATTTTAACTAAGGATTTCCATCTTGTGGAATATTGTGGAATTTTGGACCAGATTCTAACCAGCATAACATAGCTGTTATTCTACAGCAGTTGAGGTTCTGGCCCTCCAAAGAATGACAATTAAGTTCACTGTTATTCTCATTCAAAATTACTAAATTGGACAACCACAGATAGAAATGTAACAATGTACTTCAATGTTTAGCAAATAAATTATTTTAAGGCTTTCTTGATAGAAAGAGGAAAAAAAGTTACCAAATGGAAATAACAAAGCAAATAGAACTGGTTGAGAAAAATTTCAAGCCAGACATTCCAATAATGCTTGACATCTAGAAGCATCTGAGAATTCTACTCAAAATACTACTAACAGGAAAAAGCTTAAAAAAAAATAAATATATATGTATACTGATAGCTGGAAAGCACGCATGATGAGACAGCAACAAAACATGCACTCAGAAGACAAAAGCTTCCCTGCAAGAGTCCCTAATGCTACCCTTTCAGAAAGTTCTTCCATGCTGAAAATTCAAAAAAGGCGCTTTTGATCTTGTAGCTTCCCTGAGATTATCTCCACGAAGCATGACAAAAAATAAAGAAAACAAGGTATGTAAAGTTGTTTGTATAGACTACTACTGAATTGCTGCAAGATGGTGAATAGAATCAATGCAAACAGTGGGTGGACTGACTCAATTCTCTGCTGCTGCTCAGTGTGGTGATGAAATAACAAATATCACAGTTCTTTGGACAAGCTAACATTCAAGAATGGAAGGTAAGAACATATAACGCAACACGTAAAATATACGTCAGCAAGGGCACTGCTAATAGAAACTGATGAATCGTGGGAGATATGGTACTCAGGACCAGTAAAGCTTGCTGGCTTCGCAGGAGCTAGCTGTAATTTTGTACAGCTTTTTAATGTTTGACTTATGTGACTATCAGTTGAAGACTTGAATTATCCAATTACTTGTTCCAAAGATTTTTTTTCCTATTTATTGCAATTTTATAACTTGCTGGCTTTTCACAGACATCTAACATTCTAACTAGCCTTTTAGCGTACTGTTAATTATAGTTATCAATCATTCTGTTATTAATAAAATACTATTAATTCTAAATGACAATATAATGATAGTCCAGGTGCAGTATACAAAAACAGTAGACAGACAGAAAACTTTCCTCTGCAGGAGAACCATTTTTAGTTTGAGAACAGTAGATGACCCACTGTTAAATACAAACTTGGCTAATAATCCATGAAAGCAACACACCCATTTAGCAGCAACACATACATTTACTGATACCAATGCTGTATAAAACACATTAAAATTATGTTGAAAAATATAATAAACAGAAACATATCTTAAGGGTAATGTAGAGCAGCTTTTTAAATTTCAAACAATGCCTATGAGCCATATTAGTATATGCAACTTCATCAACTTGCAGGTATGCAGCAATACATTTCGCCTCTTCCCCATGTTCTCAGCTGCCCTTCCATCACAAGCATCCCAGCTTTTTTCTGCTTCGGTCTGGTGGGAGACAGAAAGTTGCAACTACTTTAGAGCCACACAGGGTCACTGTCAGCTGACTCCTGTCAGCTTGCTGGGGGACAACTCTATCAGGTTGGAGCCTGCACACATTCACTGGGCCACGTGTTGTGCTCAGTTGCTGTTGGAAGCTCAGAGGGCAACCACCGAAGGCACGCAGAGCTCGGGGAGGCTGTTCTCTTGGGCTGTTTCTTCCCAAGGAAAAAAAAAATAGGTGTGTAGTGCACAATTCCTCCTGCTTCATTTAGGTGTCTGCTTTGAATAACCCCTAGGGATTCCCCATCTATAAACTGCAAATAAATAAAAACAAACACTGTAAAAACAATCTCCCTACCCTTAACTTTGCTTTTGTGAGTACTCCCTTGTGATATGCTTCACATTTTTCCATTCGTTATTTGATTTGATTATATCTGCTCAAATTTTCAGAAGTTAATGGGGTGGGGGTTAAAAATGATAGGTGGACAGTAAAATTTCATAATTCTATTTTATCGTGAGTCCTCACTAAAAATAGCAGTTGTATTATTTTTTCCAGTATGTGCTCACTGTAAGAAAATAATTCAGGTCTTGCAATGCACTTTTAAAAACCCTGTGTAGCCAAGAGAAGAATACTTTCATATACAGATAAAATTCGACTAGAAAAGAAGAAATCTTTACCATCTCATGAGCTCCATCTAGTGGAGATGAGCGATCACAGGCTCAGAGAAACCCAAAAACCCAAACCCCAAAAAATCAGAAAAATTAGAAAAGCATGAAGTACACTTACGTAGATGGGATGAGTGGATAAAATGATTTACTGGCAATTTCAATATAACTTCCAGGACAACACAGCCTTATGTTTTTAAAATTAATTCATAAGAAATATATTCCATTTACTACTATTTCTGTTTACAATACAGCATTTCCCATCAATGAATTGTAAGAACACCAATTACTCTGCATTCTACTCTCAGTGCACACTGGATAGACATCTTTTACATTTAGTTCTGATGTTAAGAAGTTGCTTTTTAAAGACAGTATGTTCAATAAGGATAAAACCAATCTTTTTCATAAAGTCACAGGTTAATTTAGGTTGGTAAAAACCTAGGTCCTTTCCCAAGGCCATGGGGCTCAACCCCTGCTCTGAGTGAGCCAAACTTTGAAATTACAGTAGGTTGCTCAGTGAGTGCTGAGTTCAGGCTACAATCCAAGTATGGACTTTTTTCTTTAAATTACATACAATCTTCCAGAAAGATACCAAAGTAATTTAGAAATCAATCGATTTTCCCATTTGCTTTGAGGACCTCTGTCAAGGAGTTTTCTACCTTAACTTTACCTTAAAATTCAATTTTAAATCATATCATTTTTTTCCTCTCTGAAAAGAAACCTTAGGAGATGGTTACTCTCAGAAGTAATGAAGGATAAATCAAAGAAGTATGAACTGCCTGTATGACAGACAGATTGCATGGGCGAGCCAAAAGAGAGTTAATAAAAGAAAACTGAAGTATCACCAAAGATGCAGATAAAGATTTCAGCAGGGAACTTCCACTGGATAAATATTTTGAAGAAATGATTGGTGGCTTTGAAGGAAGTCAAATGAACATGAGACCTAGGTAACAGACAACAATTTAAAATTAAGAAAGCCAGTGTATTAGACTTTTAAAAATATATTAGACAATAATAGCATCAATATAGCCTAATAGCTGCAGTCAGAACTAGCTGGATTGAAAACAAGAATTTGAGAGAGAGAGATTGAGCGGTTTCAGTAACATGAGAAAAACAGAACATTACTGTTAGTAAAGGTCTCTGTGTTGATAATAAAAGCATTATCAGAAATGTAGAAAGGAAACTGAGGAAAAACAGAAGAGCTTAGAGGGTAGAGGAGATAATGGAAGAAATGACAGGTGTGTGTATGATGTTATAGACAACCAAGAGGACAAGAGAGGTATAATGGGATGTAAAAATAAGGGCTATAAAGTCACGAAGTTGTGAAGAGCTGTTACCCCAAAATTGGCTGATATATTCTTTTGAGCCCTCTGTGGTCATAACATCAGCTACAGACAAGCACGTACCCTCTTCAGCCTCGCTCCAGCAGCTGTGCAGTTGTGTTAGTGCGGTGCTGAGCGAGCTCAGGCTCCTGAGCTGCTGGGAGCGTTAACCCAGAGTCAGCTCCATGGTAAAGGGGCAGCTCTGCATGTGGCAATGGACAAGCTCCAAGACACGTTCCAGGAGTTATTCTGTTACTTCTTGATCAGCTGCAAGTTTTTAATCCCCACTTTTAAGAGAACTTAAATGAAAAGTATTAAAGGTATTGTTCTAAGCCTGAAAACTTTACAGTACATATGTGCAGGACTGCAGGTTTAAAAAGATCAAAAAGCTGCTAAGGAACTACAGAATGCAAGGTAGCTTTATGTTTAATTTAAAGGCAAAATAAGAGAAACATTAGCTTACAAGTTGCACATCATAAATATTCAGAAGAAACCTAGTTGATACATGGCAACAAAGGAGAAGTGTAGACTATGACTCACTGGCCGTTTGCTTAGGAAATCTTCCAAAATTTAATTATATGGACTAGATTGTATTAATATGTAGGATGTGTTTCTGACCTATGGATAGCAGACCTTCTTGCTCTCTGTTGTCTTACATGAAATATTTGCACAGCAGTAAGTTTTATTTGACTGACATACAAATACATATTACCGATTAAAGCAAAATAGTAATGGCATTTATAAAAAAAACGACAACAAAACACAAAAACCCAAACAAGAAACCACAACAAGAAACCACAATTAAACAAAACAGACAATATCTTTTTCCTTGAAATATTTAATGCAAATATTTGCAATGTAGCTCAACCACAAGTGTTTAGTTTTTCCTCTCAGAAACTCTTATTGAAGTTTAACACCACAGAAACAGGACTGCGATCAGACAAGGCGATTTGATTCCTATATGATTTCTCACTGTTCTGGATCAGACAAAAAGGGTAATCACTACACACAGACACAAAACAGACTCAAAGTGAAATTCTAAGTGATTTCTCTGAAAGTCAATTCAATAACCTATAAAAATTGTTGACTTCTTAAAAACAGCATGTGCTAAAAATAAATTTACATATTACATTTTAGCATATTCAGTAAAATAATTTTGAATCATGCATATCAAACGAGAAGTCTTACCCACAAAGATTTTAATATTATTAAGGAAAATATGCTTTCATGACAATAGTTTCTTTGAGTTTAAAAAAAACTAGTTGTTAAATTTTACACTATAAAAGACTCTTTATATTCACCTTGAATTTCAGGAAGGTATCTGAAAATATTACTTCAGAGTTCTGTCTTCTGATTGAAACAACGTCTGCAGTCCTCTGCGAACATTACACAGCTCCTCTTCTTGCTGTGAAAAAACCATTACATTTATCACAGACTTTAAATAAGATCTTTTTTTTAAAGTGCTGTCATTTTGGTGCATATTATATGCTGCTTTTAACATATCAAATATGATACTTCTTTTTTCCCATGTTAACATTCAGCATTTTGAGACTCAAAACTAACACAGTGTATCCATGTCTACCTGCTGCTTTTATCACCCCAAAAAGGTTTAAACTATAAAATGTCAGTAATACTTGGATTCTGACTGTTTTTTTACTCTTGATAGGGAAATTACAATTTTTAGTAATTTAGTTTAAACAGCTATACTTAAACGATACATAAAGATGAGGACAAGTTAACTTCATTTACCATTTCTTTAAGAAGTTTCTCTTGGAGTCCTTTTATGTCTTCTTTCATGAGATGCATCTGTAAAAAGATACTGAATGAATCTTCTCTGACCACAACTGGTAACCCATTTTCAAGAAGACAATTACATCCCTGAACGGTTTATAGCTGAGAAATACAGATGCACGTGCATCCACCTGAGGAAAAGGATGTGTGTTTTAAATTTGTTCTCTTGGATGACTGACACTGGTAAACAAAGCCACAAAATATGGAATAAATATTGCAGCAGTTTTCCAGATAATTGCATACACCTTCTAATGGGTGAAATCTACCCCTAAAATACTGAACATTGTTACATTAACAGATAATTTATGACAATGAGAAACTACAAAAATATTTATCTGCCATTAGTACAGTGCTGAGGAGAGAGACCTTCTTTGGAAAAGAGTCAATACTGATATCTGTTGTTAAAACTAAAGAATTAAAAATTATTCAAAACTAGAAAGAAACAAAATTTCATCATACCTCTGTAGTAAAAATATGTTCTTCATAGTCAAGAGTATGGTAGATGTTCTTATCAAATGAAGTTTTAAGAATCTGAATTCTAAAGAAATAAAAGGCAGTTCAGATAGCTTTGCTACAGATGAACTTTCCATGCATCATGTATAGATCCCATTATTTGTATCCTATTTGTACTTAAAAGCATGGATAAATATCACTAATGGAATAGTCCAGCAGGTATGTGGAGAAATTTAGATGGAGAATAATGACATTTTTCCTGTAATGTAATGTTTTAATTTACTATCTCTTTGATGGAAGAGAGGAATTGCATAGAGCATAGCCGTTGGCCTAGCTTATACCGAACACAAATCTTAACTTGGCATTAATGAAGCCTACTAACCTCTGTTGCTCATTTTTCATGTATGTACTCCAAGTATGTGTTTGTTTTTTCCAAAAGGTCTGGAAAGAAAAATATTAATAGATGATAATCAGTAGGAAATAATAGTTTCTGATCTACAACTGACTGGTATCAAATATGAATAAAATAACCTACAACCACAGACTCAGCACAGAATGCGTAGGAGTTACAGTCACCACAGAAGCCTAAAAAAGTAAGCTTAGCTGGCAGGATGAAGCACTTCAGGAATTCTATTTTCATGGAACCAGTTTCACCAAAAATCTGTTCTGTGTACCCATTTCAAAATGATAAAAAAAGAATCTTCATGGCATTTCAATCAGACTTTCCATACTTAAGCCATGCCTTCAGAGTAAAAGAGAAAAGTGAATACAGTCTTGTCTACACAAGAATATTTGTATATTGATTTTTACATTACAGCAAGTGTCAGGTCCATAACGTCAACTGCTTTGTCATAGAACAAGCAGCAAATCAGGTTCAAATGCCAACATGCCGTTCCTGAAATACAGCCCAGCTGAAAAAAAGGCTCTTAAAGGGCTGTTTACCCCACACGTTATAAGTCGTAGTAGTGGATTATTCTAGTAATAGAAATATAGCACTGCTCTAGAAATTCTAAGAGCATAGCGTTAGCCAATTCTAACACTTCAAATTCATTACTTGAAAATTGACCCAACCTAATGGGTAATCAGCAAAGTGATAAAGGCTGTTTAAAATCAGAATTAATGATCCCAAGTTAATCATGTTATGAATAATGTACGTATTCCATAATAATTTATGAGGGGTTTTTTATGTTCAAGCAATTAAAATACAAACCGAGAATTCTTTTTCCATGTTTTTCAGGGTCTGAGAATCTTTTTCAAAATTCTCAAGTTCCTCAACGAGAACAAAATGAAATTTGTCCAGCTGCCTGATCCTATGAAAACAAAATGAGTTACTTTTAGAAGGTATTCATTGCATTTTAAGGGTATGTTAAAATAAATCTTTCATTACAGACCTGCATTCATGAAGCTGGTAACTCATTGTTGTCATATGCTCATGGGCGGCTCTTAATGACTGTTTAGTAAACTGATCCATTTTCCGTGAGCGGCTCTATGAGGACATTATAACATTAAATTCAGATTATTTTAACTTCAAGGAAAAAAACCTGTAGTATGTTTAGTACTGTAATTGCTTAGTATCACAGAGCATACAGAGTACTTTTTTTTCCTGATCTCCCCATCCTTTAAGGAAAAGCTCTGTTAATGAAATGCAAATAAACAAAGGTTTATGTTTTTGATAAAATTTTACCTAACTTAATTAGAAGGACATTATTTGAAAAATATATTTCTTCAAAATAGGGAAAGTATATATGGAATGAATGATGTGTGCTTGCAGCTGTTTTAGATGAACAAATGCATTATTTAGTCTCCTGATTTCCTGCTCTGGCAGGGGGGTTGCACTGGGTGATCTTTTGAGGTCCCTTCCAACTCCTGACATCCTGTGATTTTTTGCAACTAAACTTCATTCACAGGTTTGATTTTCCGAAAAAATCCAAAATGCATGGTATGCTCATTTGTTTAGAAACATAAGCTTGTTTTGAAACAACAGACAGGAGAAAAAAATTAAACAGACCTGAGAAAGAAAAACATTGGAGGATTAGGTACGTAAAAGGAATTGAAAAATGCATAAAAGGAAACTTGAGTTCTGTCATTTCTTGAAGTTCTATGCACATAGCTATTTTTATGTCCTTCTAAGCAAACTCTGTGATGTAAGACAGTCTGGTGTTCATCTGCACATGTACCCACACAGACAAGTTGTACTGTATATGGAGTGTCTTGCCTCAATTTTCTTAGTAACTTCTTTCCGGAGCTTCTGACATATACTGATAGTTGAACAGCCAGGTTCCCAGACTTCCCCGTCCAAAACAGACAGATCATTTACAGATACAGGAGATATGCTTTCAGACACTGAAGAGAAATTAAAAAAGAGAATGTCATAATTCAAGTATGTAGAAGTGTCCTATCTGAAGTTACAACAAGGCCGAGAAATGCTTTTGGTATATATAGATTAATTTCACCAATGAGATGGCTGAGACCAGTTTCTATATTCATATATTATTTTTTTTTACTTTTTAAAAATGGATAGACTCTAAATATTTAGCATTTATTTTTATTTCTTTTTTTTTTAAGATGTAAAATGCTTTTTAATGGATATTAACTTTTCACTTTAAAACTTTAAATTGTTACATTATTTTAAACTTTTGCACAGCTACAGTCAACCTTGGCTCTATCACTAACCTCTGTAAGTAACAGCCTCATCTGTTTTAAATAATTGTTTAGGCTGTAACTTTTTTCTTTTGTTTCCTTTCTTTTCCTCCTCTTTGCTTGTTTCTAAATCATCAGAATTGCTTTCTGTATCACTGCGGTACCTTCGTTTGAGAAGTGTCTGTACAGTCGGTCCTTTAATAAACATTAAAACAATGCTTAATTTTAGGATTATTTAGCACAATGACACGGAAGGACAAACTCTACGATCCAGACTCTAGGAGTATGTGTCTTGGCTTTAAAGCTTGAGAACTATACAAAAATTATTAAGCATTACATTTATGGAAGGCACGTTCAAAAGACATGAGATCTTGATGTAAACGAAGAACAGGATTTCAATGTAACACAGAACACTTTGACCAATGCAAGACTTGCTCATTAGAGATTCACCCTAAGCCTTCTTTTCCCGATAATCCCATTATCCTCACTTTTTTCCCCCCAGTATCAGTGGGAATGCTTCTAACTCTTTCTTAAGAGCTCAACTAACTTTACAGTAACTGCATTTTGGAGCCAAATTTTTGACTTTTTTGAAGAGTAATTAAAACAGCAGAGAAAATGAGAAGAAGAGTGAAAATGGAGTAGGAGTGAAAATACAGAAAAGAAAACTTGATTAAAAGGCTTAGGCTGTACTTTTATGCCAAAAAAATAATTAGAGACACAGAGTCTTTTGCTTTAAATGAAATGTTTGTACCTGACTCATGGGGTACACAAGGTATGGGGCCACAAGGTTCTTCACTCCAAGACTGTACTTTACTTCCACTGGAAACAGACAATGGAGATGGTTGGACACAGTCCTAAAAAAAAGTAATTACTTTATTAGCTTCCACATCAAAGCACTTTTACAAGTCTTAATCAGAAATCCACATTTATGTGGCTTTTCATTAATCCATGGACATGAACACAACTACAAGAAGAAAAAAAAAAATCACTGCATGAATTACTACTAGGTCTCACTAGAGGAAAGACTAAACAAATTCTTCACCATGTTGGTAATCAAATGATCAATAAAGTCTAACTTTTTCTTGCAATAGGACACAAACAAAATTATTTCTCAAAGCAGTCAGTGCTTTTTTCACCAGAAGAAGTACTTACAAGAAGTGGTTTGAAGGTATACAGCATTTTTTGTTAATTTGCCAATGCTACAATAGTTGCCATACTAAGCAGTACACTAATGCTAAAACTGTGAGACCACTTTTTCACCTCAAGAATTCTTCCATGCAGATGTCACAATTCTTTAATTTGTGAAAAACTGTCTTTTTTTATTGGAAGGCAAGAATAAAATATTTACACCCTATTATTTTTTTAAGGTATTGATTATGACTGATCTTGTTGGGATACAATTCTTTCCTTGTATCCATATGATAAACAATTCCCCAATTTAACTCAAGTATTTAAAAATTAACTGGCATGATTTTCCAAGCAGGTCACAACTAAACATTATATATAGTGTTTAACATTAAGAAAGATGCATTTCCCTTAAACCTCACTGTCTACTGTAAAGTAGATAAAGTAGATAAAAACCTGCAGCCCTCTTCTGAAGAGCAAAGGAGTTAGTAACATACCCTTTTACTTTTGGTGATAGGTTTAGTGACATCTTGTAGTTTTCCTTTAATAGTAAGTGTGTCTGAAAAGCGATGTGTGAAACTTGAATCTTCATTATTATCATGTGCTTCAGATACCGATCCCTTTGCACACTTTCCACTGACAGTTTTGTAGGTTGTTAAACTAAGCTACATATTAAGAAAAAAATTATTAAAAAGGAGATGTCAAAAAGCATAAAACACCTGGCAGCTGAATGGAACGTTTTCAGTTAGAATAACTATAGAGTAACTTTAATATTCTTACCAAAGATGCTTCGGATAAAACTGGTGAGAAACTTTTATCTCCAAATGTTGACTTTTCAATAGTGATCTCAGGGGACTGATTTAGACACATGCTTTGAATATTCTTTTTTTGTGGACAGAAATTACTGGGAGAGATTCCTTTCTCCAAACTTAATATTTCCCTTTTTTCTGGTGTTGAGTCTTGAAGCTCAAGTGATCTTTCACTGTAAGCGTGCTCTTGAGTAACATCTTCTTCTGATATGTGCTCGGCAGCTGGAAAACAGTTCAAAACTGTCAGCATGAGGAATGAAAGTTAAATAAGTCAAGTTAAAGCCCCAATTTGCTAACTGTTCCAACTCTAGGTATTTACAAGTCTCAGATGTGTGGAATTTTATTTTAAGTTTTGGCGTATGACTTGCCACACTTGCCATTTTTGCAGCCTCTGCACTACTTTAGTGGTTAACAGATTCATTCTGACACTTAGGTATTGCGCTTCTATATTATGCTGATGTCAAATAACCACACCAACTTATAAAAACCATCAGTGACATATTAATACACTTCCTGAAATTATGTGGTACACACTGAATTAGGGGATAGGTCTTATTTTAAAAGCATGAAATAAATTCAAAATTGTACTACTGTGATAATTATTTAACCTCCAATGTTTGATACAGTTTTGCTATAAATTAACAGTCTAAAATACCTACATCTTTCTATCTCAGGAGATGCAGGACTCTCAGATGAACGCATTTCAATTTCCTTTTGTTCTGCAGAATTCTTTGATTTAATTAATACTTTATGTACATAGTTAGCTTCTCTCTTTGGCTCCATAGATATAATATTCTGGAGCTCCTTCTGCTGATTATCATCCTTGTTTTCCTTATTCATATGTTTCTATCAAAATACAAAGTTTATATAAATATTATTTGTAAACACTTAGAAGTATAGATATATGCAGGTAAAGAGCATATTATCTATATGTATCATTGAACAAGCAGAAGGTCCAAAAAGGAACATCATTAGAAGTACTTAAATTCATAAAGGTATCAGCTATACTAGTATCAACAAGCATTTAATTTGTTTAACTCTACACCCAAATTTCTATTCTTATGAACTTCTTAACTATTGGAGGCAATTACCAATGCTTCAGGATTTCATCAGTGAAGTTTGCAGACCTATCCATATACACTGAAATGATACGCTAAAAAAATAAAAATGTTTTGGCATCAAACATCATTGCTTAGTTTGCTAAAATTTAAATTCTTTGCAGCAGAGTGAATTTTATAAATAGAACCCAAAAGGCTATTATGACTGAGAAGATTATCATGACTGACTTTCTTAGCTGCTAACTACTCCATTAAAAAAGGCACTACTAGAAATAATAAATAAAATTCAGTTATGTTGGGCATGTTGGGCACTTAAAATTCAGGAGTACGAAGCAGATGAGTTTATTTTGGAAAATATATCAGAAGCACTTTTATTCTTAAAAATCCACAACTGTATACCTGTACTTTTGATTTCTCCTCCTTAGAGGTACATACTGGAGATTTCATTTCATTCTCTGACTCTGAACTGGAAGGCTCTTTGTAATTTTTTGCTAATGTTGCTCTTCGAGGTAGTTTATGTCTGGTGGCTTGTTCTATTTTTTCACTAGTTCTTGAATTCTGTTTTTTACATTCATTTTTCTTTGGAAGAATAAAAACATCTTCAGTTTATATCAGACTGATTAATAAATAATTATATAAGAATAAATGGCAGGTAAGTGCATTTAATTACTAGAAATCCACTATTTGAAAACAACTATAAAAGTTTAATTTTGCCAAAGTTCAGAGGGCCCAACCATCAGTTGGGCATTTTGGGAAGATAATTTTCACTGTAGATAGGGCACAGTGCAGTCAGGAACGTAAGAGTCAAAGTGGAGAGGCAAAATAAACATCGTTTTTGAACTACAGCAAAGCTGACGAGGATTTCCAATGCTTGCTCTCTGAAACGTGCACATTTAAATGGGACTGTAACTGGTTTAAAACAAAACAAAACCAAAAACCTGCATAGTGAGCAGGAACCAGAATCCTTGAACTCCACCTCTGAACTGATTACCTTAACCACTAGACTGGAATCTGTCTTCCTTTCTATCTGTCCTCCTTCTACATCACAACTACTGTCCCCCACAGCACTCAATGTTCAGAAACAGAGCAAACCACGTTCTGAATGAAAATACCCCAGGGATCTAACATTAGAACAGATGTAAAACGTAAGTGCAATGCTTCTCAGACTAGGAGAGATTAGAATTCTTGCCTCCTACTCTCTTGAACAGTGCTCTATGCAAAACATACACTTTTGCTAGCTCCCTCATCCCCAAGGTCAAGTCTATTAGTGGCTTCCTGGGCTACAGATGCTCTTCATCTAAGTCTGTGCAGTAGTGGAACCCTGCCTCCTCAGGGTAGGCACTTCAAACTTGCCTGGATAGATTTGGGGAATTTCGCTACTGAAAAGGACACATTTCAGTAAGTAGACCAAAACACTAGGCAATTAAAACCCTCCTCAGTTCTGAAGCCTTGTTCAGACCCAAAGCCCTCTTTAGTTTTGATTTACATGGACTAGACATCATCATTAATACCTACACATGGTGATCATTCTTTTATATGGATGATTTACATTGAGTGCATGTATGTAGCTTTAAGCTATAAACATTAAATAGATTTGAATAATTATTGTACAATCTGAGAGAGCAAAGAGTAGTCTTGGAGGAGATAGGGGAAGGCTTTAGGTTTTTTGGTCTTCTTCTGTTGATGGTTTTGTTTTGTTTTTAAACTGCTGCTTACAAACACCTACATGCACCTGCCATTAACATTTTCATAATCACTTATAATTTATTATGCTCCCAACTTTAATACGCTTACAATATTTTGCAATTATTATTCCTTGTCAAACTATTCTGTTTTCCCAGTTTCACTGTTACATACATTCATTTAAAGAAATTATAATCTCAAAGGTATTAAAAATCAGTTAAGCACATTAGACACAAAAATCCTTGCTGAAAAGCTCATGGCGTATTCGGTGGAGTAGATGGATATTAAGCAGTAAATAGACAATAATAAAATTCTAAGTAATAAAACTTAAAAAAAAAATCAATGTATAATAATTATTCTAACTCATAGACAGTATTATGCCTGAAATACTAGCTAAATACTACATAAAAAGAATACTGAAAAGAACAAACTGTATTTAATAAATGATCTTGAAATAAGCATGGAGAAATGGCACATATTTACAAAAAAAATTATTTTAAGAGTTTCTGTAGGGAAGTTAAAACATTTTGAGTATGTATTACAAGTCTAGTTGCAAATTTCTATTTACCTTTTTATTATTTGCATTTTTGCCTTTAGGTTTTTCCATGGAGCAAGCAGGTTCATAGAACTTATCTGCTGTCACAACACCTAAAGTTAGAAAAGAATCAGCAAAACATTCAATGTTTGACATTTGGAGTGTTAGCTGTAAACATCACAGAATCACTTCTATGCCTGCAAACTTACTGATTCAGTAAAGTGCTTTCAGTGCAGTATTTTAAAAAGCCAAAGGTTTTTTGTTGACAACCACCTCTGCCTGTCCCATCCTGCAACAATCTTTCACGTTAAAATACAGGCTTTTTGGAAATTAACGTTTATAAATTATAATAACTAATTTAAAAATTCCTTTTGCTTGGAAGTAAGACAACAAAAACATAACTGCGACAAAGCACATTACAAGCTGTGTAGTTAATATCTATGGACAAACACTGCAGCATTCTTAAGAAATATGAAAAAGTTTCTTACTTTTGTCTGTGCTTACTGGTTTCTCTAACTTTTTATTTCTACTGTAATCAATTAACTGGGCTTTAGGTTTTTTATTTGATTCTTGTAGCCAA
Source organism: Mesitornis unicolor (assembly GCF_000695765.1). NCBI lineage: Eukaryota > Metazoa > Chordata > Aves > Mesitornithiformes > Mesitornithidae > Mesitornis > Mesitornis unicolor. The sequence continues at coordinate 22,402 of NW_010160060.1, read as the reverse complement.
CTGATGTCTGTCTTGCCATCATCACCTCTGTATTCTGTGTCTGTGTCACTGAAGAGATGCTTCTTGTGTTGATTGTTTCTAACCTATAAAAAAAGCAAAAAAAGCTCTCAAGTTATTGATTTACTTTTAATATACCTTTCACTTACATAACTGTTATTTAAAGGCAGGAAGACAAGGTATACTGATCCACAAAAATCTGACTCTTACTTTTTTTCTTCCTTGCACTTCAGTGCTAGTTTTACTGTCATTTGCGTTCCTTAATTAGAAAAAGAAAAAACACTTTTAAAGAGAAATTTAAAAATACTTGTTCTATTTGAATTAAGGATTCAAACAAATGTAACTACTTTTATTTTCACATAAAGTTTGGAAATACCTGTTCACTTTAAATGCTAAAGGACGTGCTCATTTGCTGGTGACCAGTAAGAACACACAACAACAATATGTCCCTTTGCAGGCTGATCATTAACAAAAAACTATCTCCTCTATTCAGAAGCTTATATCCTGTTCTGTTAAGAGAACTACAGCTAGGACACCAGAGCAGCTATGGTTATTGTTTGAAAAAACCACACAGTCAAGATATTGTTGGCATGCACACATTCCCTGGCTTTTCATTTTGGAATGCTGGAGAAGGCAGACAGTACTATTCTTGATGATAATCAGCAGACTAGGACACAATAAAACATCCCTACCATTTTTTGCTTGAATCTGTACGAATACTCATTTGGGTAACATGCAATTCTTGGATCTAAAAATGTAAATAAATAAGAAACAAATGAAGTTTTTATTTTTTTATACAATTCAAACAAAATTAAACAGGCCATCTGACAGTAACAGCTAAGGGCTTTTTTGCTCAGTTGTTATACTCAGCAATTAATTATGATGGTTAATTTCAATCTTAGAAATTATTTAAGAAGAAAGCTGACAGTTAAAACCAACTGTAGCTGACTGAAGCTTTCAATATCTCAAACTAATACATTAGTTTCCATCCACTTGCTTCACTACCTTCACCAGTTCAGCAG
>NW_010160060.1:1967-21372 GCF_000695765.1 Mesitornis unicolor | reverse complement strand
AAGCAAAACGACCTTTTGTTGTCTTTTGCATTTATATTAGCTAGATTTTCTTTTTCCTTAAACATCTAGGCAAATGTGTCTTTATAATGGGGATTGGAAGGATGGCAATAACACTTTCAAGATACTAAGATAATTTAAAAATAATGATACTCCAAACAATTTGTTTTATTCTTAATTCAGGAAAACATCACAATAGCTTTAAGTGGTCAAAACCTTAGGACAGCATATATCATTGCAAATTGGAAAGTAATGGAGGTATTTATATGTTAAATTTCCTCCCACTTAGTTCAGGGTTATAATTTGAATTTTTAAATGTTAACCAGACTTTCAGTAGACATAGTTCCTTTATATTCTATTCATAACATATCAGTTTCAATTATATTCTTACTCCAAGCTTTATTGTAGGCTCATCAAACCCACTGATGTTAAAGTTGTAGACGTCATCCCTGTCAAACAGACACAGATGAATTTTGTGACTGAATTAATGAACCTTTCACAAAGTTAGGTATTAGGGAATTAGAAATTTTGTCTGAAAGTGTTTTAACTACTTACAGTATATGATCAGCAGTTACATTAAGAAAAGTAGTGGCTTTCAGGTTTCTATGCTGAACTGCTTCCTATAGATAAATAAAAAGTTAACTCATATGTCAAATTTGGACTAAACATTCATACACACTGTCACCTCAAAAAGCAAGTTCTTCACCATGAACATATGACAAAGCTGAGCAGCTGCTCAGACTTCCACTTGATTAGCAACAGCACAATAAGGCAAAACGGGATGAGAGCCAGTAGAAACTAAATCTTTTAGAATTTATCCTTTAAGGATATCAACAAGACATCTGAATTTATTTTTTTCTCAGCCCAAGCATTAAGACTGATTTCTGTGAGCTGGCTATATCCCGTTTAAGGATTCTGTAATCTCATTTACTGTAATATTTTTATTCTAAATATTTAGCATTGCCATGTTCAAAAGGAATAGATTCTATTATAAAATATGTAATTTGGGTTTCACTGATAGTTACCTATAGAAATATTATTCCACATAAGTAAATACATAAAACGTATTTTACGTGTATACAGTCAATGCATAATTAACATTAACATCTACAGATGTTTAACATTCAGAGATATTTGGGAACTTCCACTTTACATCTACTAGCTACCACCATATATGTACATATATCTGATATGAAAAAAGTTTCCAACAAAAGCAATAATATGTTACCTTAAAGACACAGGATTTGTTAAAATGTGTCCTAAAACAAAATAAGGATACATTTTGTTAAATGCTAATTAGAATATATGTATTAGAATATTGCTTATCTAAATAAAAGCCTTATGAAAAAAAATATTCAAGCATTCAACTACAAAAACAAGTGGATTAAAAAAAAAAAAAAAGAGATCAGGCCCTTTCATTTCTGTGCTCTAGAAATGTCACTCCAGATCACACATCTATACTTCAGGTTCTGCATGTCTTCAAATTCCCTACCGAAAAGGTTTAAAGGTGATGTAGCCCAATTATTCCAGTCCTTTATCATCCAGTCACAACCGAACACGGAGAGCATGTAGAGTAATATGTAAAGCATATGTAAAGTATCACCTTCAAGCATCAGTACCAGCAAGGTAAGACTAATTTTCTTTTTTAATAATTTCTTAATTTAAGAATTTAAACTCTCTAACAGCCACCTCTTTCAGGAAGAAAGGATGAGGAACTTTAGATAATCAGAAAATTGGTGACTGAATCCAAGTTTGACCTCCAAACTATGAGGACAGGATGGAGACATCCAATAGGTGCAGTGCCCATGAACTATCCCTTTCAGTTTCTCTCCATGAAACGTGTTGTTAGTGAGTGAATGAATGAAAGACTGAATAGAGATTCAGTGCACAAAAAGAATAAGCACAGTAGTAAATAGTGCACATCATACCTGTTAAGGCCCAAGGAGTCTCTTGCTTTACTTTTCTCATCAGTCTTAACTTGGTATCTGTCACTGATTTTATTAATTAGTGATTTTGTTGCATCTGCCATTTCTTCAGACTTTGTTTTCTATAAAACAGAGTTTGAGATTCAACTTTGAACCTATTCAACAGAAGGGTAAAGCTGCAAACAGAACTACAGGTTCCCAACAATCACCGAAACTTCATTAAAAGTCTTCTAGATGTACTAAATTACATTCCTAGGAAAACTGTTTTCCTTTGTATTGTTTAAACAGTGAGCAATAAAACATCAAATAAGCAAGTATTTTCTTCTAAATGTTGTGGGTTTGTGTACTGTAACAATCAGAAGTGAATGAAGAAGTGCATGAGAAGCACAAGTAAAAAAAGAAGATTTTTAAAAGACATGATTTTTAAAAAGTTCAGAGTAAACTAATCATCAACAGGTCACACTGAAAAAGTAAACAGTGAAACTGACATTATTTAATTCACTCAGTGTTAATGGAAAACAAGTTTGTGACTTGTTGGAAAGTAAAACACATTCTGAAACACTGAAGATCTGACAATTCTCTTAATTGCAAGTCAAAGAAACAGAGGTAAGAAACTCTCACCGTCTTTGATTGTTTTGGATTTGCAGCCTCTTTTCTAAAGAGAACATCAGGTTCCCCTTTTCTAAACTCAGAATGCAAAGATGTTTCGGACACTCTAACTGAAAGAAATGTTTTAAATTATGTTTCAGTAGTAGTTAAAATATTTTTCCCCTCTATACTCAACAGTTCCTGTTCCAAATGATTAACACACTGACTGTCCACTAAGTGTTTTGCAGTTTTCTTCCCTCATGGTATCAATTTAATTTTCTTGGTTTTATTCTCTTTTTAATTTCTTTGTTTACCTGAAGACATACTTCAAAAAATTAAATAAAAAACTTTTTGTTTGACAGTTCTTTCACTAACAATACAAACTAATACAGAAGGAAAAAGAAGCACAGCTGCAGGTTAAAAATTGATCTGAAACATAAGTTTAACATTAACAGTTGAAGTGTGAACATAACCTGGATGGGACGTATGTGTCAATGATGGATTTAGCTGTTGCTTGTCACCAGTTGTTATATTCTTCTCAGGAACAGAGCATGCTCTTTTTTTCCATGTTCTGGTTTTATCAAAAGAACTGTCTAAAAGACTAGGCAGCCTAACGAAGATAACAACATCTTATTATCAGTGAATTTCAGAAAGTGAGTCTTAAGTATAATAAATGTGCATCACAAAATAGGAAAATAGTGATAATTGGCATCAATGCATTGGTACCTGAGCCTGCTACTGTTGTTCAATTAAAATAGCAAACCTTCAGAAACAAGATATGTTTAAGTCAGCTTCAAAAAGGCAATGCTATCCTATGGCCATAATTAAACCTTGAACCTAGGATAACTCTGTGGTGTGCCAAATCTACTTTTTATGGCACAGCTCACTTACGTAAACCTATGTGTCATTTGTATTTTACCTTCTGTTGTCATCTGATATAATTATTCTCCTTGTTACTACTAAAGCTTACCTAAACTCCTACTCTGATCTTGTTAATGAGTGCTATTTTCATAAGCAGATTCACCAATTTAAAGTCTTTGACCGGGACAACAGAACAGTATTTTTCATGAAGTAGTCTTAGCAATCATATCTGAGTGCTGGCTTGGTGTCATGAATTTCACAGTAAGAACATTAAAACAACGTAATGAAAGTGACCTGACTTACATAGGCAACACTTATTAATACAACTCTCAGGGAATACAAGACAATCAAATTCTGGCATTTTCTGAAACTATGCAACAAAATTTCAAATCTGGCAATACTTGAAAATACTCCCTTTGAAGTGAGTGACAATAACAGTGACTTGGTTTTTTTCCCCACTACTTACACAGGTTTGTTGCTTCTCCATCCTGCCTGAGAGTCAGGAACAATATCTAACGCTTCATCTAAATGAGACATTAATTTAGTATAAATTATTATTACAAAAGAAATGGGCAAAATTAAAATAATTGTAAAAGTGAGGACTATCGACACTTGTAAAATTACTTGCCTAAAGTTTGCTTTTGTGCGGCCTCAATTTCTGCCTCTTGTATAATTTCTGAAACTTCTTCAGCACAAATTTGCTACAGTGGGATAACACCCAGAAGAAAATATAAAATATATACTATAAACAGTATAACCTCATAAACATATATTTTCCTTAATAAAACATGGAATTGTTCTTCCAGTTCATAGAAGTGCTGATTCCAGTACCTTTTCAGGTAGTTTTGCCTCCTTTCTAATATTTGACTTCCTGATCTTCTGTTCTGTTTCAGAAAATTCATTGTCTCGTATACGTCTTTGCCCAGTCTAAAAAGCACAATAAGAAACCTGACAATTACAGCCCATAAAAACAAAAGAAGTAAAATCCTCCTAGGAAGTAACACTTGAAAGATTCTAAACCACACATTCTAGATGTTAAAGCCTTTTTCTAAACCATGCCTATACCAAAAAAATGCTTCAGAATCCCATAGCCTGGGATTTGACCAAACTCTGACCTAGAAAGGCTTTTAGAACCAGAAATAAAATAAAAATGTTACTTTAAAGTCTTTTTCAACTGGAACAGAAGCAACTCAAACTGCAGTTCAGTGACAACCATGTATTTTGTTTGATTTTAGTGAATGCCTAATAAAAATGCACAAAAACCAGTGCTATAAACACTATAACCTGAAGACATTAACATTTCACAACTAGAGTGGAATGTACTGTATGTTTTTAAGAGTACTTCAATGCTGCATAATTTGAGATTCTGTGCATACACTGTTCTCACACACAAATGAAGAACTGTGGTTCTAGTAAAAGCATGTTAACTGTGGGGTCAGAACTGATGAGTGACTGCAAATTTTGGCTAATTTTGTCTGACTTTTCATATTAAACCTGAAATCCAAAGAAAACATTATGCAATAAAGTAAAATGCACCATTTTCTGAAAGTGTGTTGCTGACTGCAAGACTCTAGCTCTTTAAAATATGAATTGCGAACAAATCAGAATAGAAATTAATGTTATTCTAAGTAAAAGACTTAGCTACAGATAACATCCATACTCCTGTTGGTTCTTCATAGAAATTCTTTGTTCTGGTCTCATTTACTGCACTGTTGTTAGACTTTTCAGCAGAGCTCATCATTTCCAAAGGCAGCTTAAAACGTCCTTTACCAGGAGTGGCTGAAAACAGAGACATGTTAGAATTCTACCACCTGTTCTGTTATGATTACTGTGCTGTCTGTGACATTGATATGAAGAGTTTTGCCCATGATCACTTCTATTCCATAAATTTTAAAAAAATTTGGGCAGCATTATACCAACTCATTATGTACCTTTTATAATTCCATTGATTTCAATTAAGTTACATGGAGGTTAATGAGCCCATAGACTGTGGATGTCTGGAGGCAAGCAATGCTTTTTACAGTCTGGCTCTGGAAGAAAATAGTTGGTCACCTATTTCAAGATTTTACTGTAATATATTCTTGCTGAAATAGACTGCATGGTTAAGTTCCAAATAAAAAAGTTACAGAAATTCTCTGTCTTGTTCCATCCTAATCTGCAAATTATTTTTTTTCTAGCCTCTGTTACTCTTAATTTGTATGTGGATGTGATACGTGGCTATACATAATTAAGGACACTGATGCACTTGAGACAGTTAAAGTAGAAACACATGCAGTTTCTAGATAAGAATAAAATGCAAGTGACAGATATACACGTTGGATAAAACTGATTTTCCACTGCAACTGCTATAAAAGCACTGACTGCTGAGAATTCTTTCAACCAAGAGCACAAGCGGAGCGAGATGGAAACAAAACCCAACCACCTCTATTTTAGGTCTTCTAATCGATCGCTGACTTCTCAGTCTGCTTCAGCACAAATAGCTGACTGACAGCAGCAGTAAAAACGATAGGTGCCTTTCAGCTGTTTGGAATTCATGTGCAGCTACTGTCCTGCATCATGTCTATGGACCAGTAGCAAGGGGCCTAGCTTAAAAATTTCAATTTTAAAGCACCTGTTGGAGAGATATTATAAGATCCACTTTTCATTTCCAGCTCAGCAAAGCATCACAGTTCATGCTTGTATTTCAAAGATGATTTATACTATATTTTAACCCTGAAAGTACCTGTAGACTTACGTGCACTAGCAAAAACCAGTGGACTCCTTGTGGAAAATCTTGTAGTTCCAGGAATGAGCACGGATGCTTCAGACACTTTTCTTTTACCAGATTTACTTATCTTGAGGAACATAGAAAACTTGACCATAATACACAGATTTAAGGATGACAACACAAGATTTCAGAAAATCTGCTTCCAAGTCTTGTGACAATTTCTGTTACTGAAAGGTCAATTGCTGTTGCCACACACAACAATGTAATGCGATTTTTCATGCAGTTCCTTTTTTAGAGAAAGTTCACAATATCACACAAATTAATTATATAATATGTAAAACTAATGTTTTAAACCTGAGATCAGTGACTGCTCTTCTCTAAATTAATTCAAAAAAGCATGGACAAATCCCGTCCCTTGTTAACAATCAAAATAACCAAGATGATTCCCAGGAGTTTCTGCGAAGCTGTCACAAGCTATAGACCAGCAGAACCTCAGGAACAGGTTTACTAGACTACTGCCAGCGAGACATGCACTGTGTGTCTGTTGCACGATGAAGACATGGTGACACTGCTTCAGCTTTTCCCCCATCCCTACCATATCTGTAGTTAGTCCTAGTATAACCATAATATGTTAATCAATTTAGAGTGATTGTGAGCCAAAAGAAACACCAGCCTTAATGAATTTGGCTCCTTGCAGTTTAAAACAGAGAAGCAGCTCTTCATGGGAGCAGATCTATGAAATTGTGATTTGAATAACCAGGATATAGAATTCATCTTGATAATCACATGCTTTTTTATAATCATTGGACTTTGTGAATGACAAGCCTATAGGACTTGCCTATAATTACAGCTATTACTATTACTGATCACTACTAAGTCTCCAGAGGCTATATTAGTTTCACATATTGTAAGAGATTTAAGCATATCTTGAAAAGATTTCTCCTTAAAAAGAATTCTTAAAGCGTAATGGTCTAAAGAACATTAACAATTGCTTCTTATCTTTGTCACATTGTTATAGTTTCAATATACATAATAATGAGAATTTTTTTAAAGTGGAATTTATACAGCTTAGTACCGTCATAAGAGAAACAATCAAACTCTGTATGAATTGTATTCCAACTGTAAAATAACAGGGTTTTTATATTACAATACAATCAATATCTAAATTGACTTGTAGGTTTTATGTACTCTTTTTTGAGTTTTGATAATCCTACTTACCTGGGAGGAAGCATCTCTGCATTTTTCTTGACTGTTGTTTTTATTCAGGGTCCTCAGTGTTCCAGGAAGTTGCTGGATTTTGTACTTACTGAGTTCTTCAGATTTTTCTTTTAAACATGGTGACAACTGACTTTCTGGTACCTGTACCTACATAATATTTTTGATTTTTTAAATTTTTATACAGTATTTGGATTTTATTATGTTTTATATTTATACAAAAACACAGAGAGCAAATTCTTTACCCTAAGTAGCACATTCTTCACTGTAGATTTTTACGAACTTCAGAGCTTATATACTTTTAGTTTGAAAAGCATTCAACCTAACATATTTTTGCTAACAACAATGGCTTACCAAATCACAATTCACAAAAAAGAATTTCCCCATGTGTATTTGTCTGAAGTATTCTATGATTTCCATATTAATATTATCTCCCCAAATATACAATACTTGCTTATCAGAAATCACTTAACTGGTTTTAGAGTTATCTTTACTTACTGGCATTTGAAAAGTCCTTGTTTTTATGCTGAATGATCATAAATTAGCTAATAAGAAGACTAAATATAAAAAAACCAAGAAAACAACCATCTCAGCGAAGTAAAATACCTGTGATCCGCTTTCATCAAAGATGATATGTACAGTTGTTTTGGCAATTGATGCAGACTGCTTCTTACTAAAGCCCTACAAAGTGAGTAAGCATCTATGTAAAACACACACTTCACTCACTTTAAAATAAGAAACAAAGAAAATATTTAACTCAGAGATCATAGGTGTCTAAAATCAGGTTTTTGGGGGAAACAGATTCTACAAGCTCATAGCAGTTCCATTTTCATGAGTTTCTTGGTTAGTCAGATTTCAGGGGACAGTAGTTTGTTACAAGCAGTATCAGTAAGGTATGGCTTGCTAAAAATGTTTGACTAAATCAGTAAGTTCATAAGAGTGGTAAGCATACTGCAAAATGGGATAGCTAATGAATCATTTCTGAAATACTTCCATATTTGTATGCATCCAGTTCTTGCGTTTCTGGAAAATTATATGCGCAGAACTTGACATTAAGCCATGGTGATCTCTAGCCAATTAATATTTCTTTCAATTAATTTTAAATCTTAGAATCATAGAATCATTTTTAGGTTGGAAAAGACTTTTAGGATGATCGAGTCCAACCATAAATCTAACACTGCCAAGACCATCACTAAATCATGTTCATAAGTGCCACATTTACTCGTCTTTTAAATACTTTCAGGGATGGTGACTCCACCACTTCCCTGGGCAGCCCGTTCCAAAGCTTGACAACCCTTTTAGTTAAAAAAAAAAATAAAATTCCTAAAAATCCAGTTCAAACCTTCCCTGGCACAATTTGAAGCCATTTCCTCTCATCCATATTAGGCATCTTTACAAAAGCTTAACATATGGGAGAAAGGCTGTTCTGTAGTGGCAATGTTAATCAGAAACACTAAGTAACTAAACAGATACCAATAATCACAGCTATTACAACATTTATATGGCAATGAGACATTTCTTTTTAATCAGTTCAAAACTATTCAAAGAGGTGTTTAAATCTTACCTTACATTTACTAAATCCATAAATCTTTCCAGTTACATCTTTGATATCCAAGAGAGAATCAAAATATAAAAAAAATTTCTCTCCTTCTTGATTACCAACATTCATTGGGCTTTTTAGTTCTATTGTTAATAATTTCTTTGAATCTTTTTCTGGACAAAAACAAAATTTGAAAAGTAGTTTCATTGCAATTTAGCAACATCTCATATAAAGGTTTTAAATACATGAAACTTACATGTATTCTTCAGTTCAGCTATTAAGATGTATATTTTACTTAATTCACTCTAACTTACAAGAAATTTTATTAGTTAAACAATTCAAGATTCATTCTTTTAGAAATACTTATTCTGTATATTATATATACAGATATTCTTATCTCTTATATCTTATCCTGTAGAATTTTATTTGAAAATTAGTTACTATAGCTGCAGACAAATTGGTTATATACAAAATTATTCTAACTAGCTTAAAAGGAACATTATTAGATGCCATTCTTATGCCTTATTTTGCACTGAAATAACTATAAAACATTATTTTTAAATTATTTTCATAAAAATCACACCTGCATGCCTAAAACGCAAACATGACCGCAGTGCGATTTTATCCTCAATAAAAACAGTACGTATAATATTTCAGGTGGGAATTTTGCTTTACTGAGAATTCGGTCAGTACTTTAGGATTACTCAGTTTCAAAATCCAAGTTAGTCTGTAACATAAGGTCACATTTTAGAGTGCCAATACCTTCAAGGCTGTAAAGGTCTACCTCTTCTTCTGGTATAATAACTGTTTCCCACTGATGATCCTTACATGAAAAATACATACTTTTAAAGCTAGAAAAGCATTGCAATGTAATTAAATGAAGAGCAGTGCTCAGAAAGTTGTTAAGTAAGGACAAATATTCAACTTTTCAAATCCTCTGTTAGAAGGCGTAATAATGAACATATGCTTGATTTATAACAGTGAACATTGTTTCAAAAGAGCTTTGGTAGAGACATTAGTCCAAACAGTGTCTCATCTACAAAAAATGATAACTGCAGTTTTGGAAATGGCTTCTTGTTCAGGTGTGTGTATGTTAAACTGTTCATGAGCAGTACTAGAAATCCATTACTTTGAAACCGATGTAAATACGTACACCACTTCTAGACTATTTGTTCCCCCTCAACACTACAAGTGCACACAAATTCCACATGTTGATGTGGGGAAACAGATTTGATACACTTGAAAGTATGTCCATCTACTGCCTCAGAACAATCTAGTATGACAGACAAAAATTAGCTTACTGCATCATCTGCTGCCACATAGAAAGATATGCTTCTGCTACCAACATTGAAATCAATCCAAAATTCTTCAAGATTTTCATCCAATGGTATCTGTAGCTAAAACAAACAAACAAAAAAGATAAGAGTAAGAGCTGCAAACAATGACTTATACCAGAAAACAGGCTTTGTTTGAGAAAGTCTGAGAAACTTTAAATCCATGCACATCCGAATACTCCTGAAAAAGAAAAAACACAAACCAAAAACCAAAACATTCTTACTTGATCCTTATTTTTTCTTAACTAGAAGGAAAATAAATTCTTCTGCTGCACAAATGAAAATCTGTGTACATATGATTGAGCCAGTAACTTACCTCATTTTTATCAAGAGCTGCTGATAAACATGGATATGTAAAAACCCTGTAAGAAAAGGAAATTTTGTCAAGTAGCCTAAAATGCTGTAAATAAATTTTACATATCTGAACACAGCAACTAGATTGTGTTTTCAGCACAAGAATTGTGAGCTTTAGAGACTAAGAGATCACAGCAATCAAAAGAACAGTCACTTGTCTGCACTTCTTCCCTAATGGAGAGAACATGAAATTTTATATATCCTCACAATTAAAGCAGTGGTCTCAGACGTCGTCACTACGTTCATACCTTCTAGCTTGTCTGCTGATATTTTAAGAATGGTATTTAATCTGAATACACACCTGATATAAAGACATACCAGGCTTTCATATGTCATGACAGCAAAGAGATTGTAACATGCACAGCATGTGATCATACAGATAAGAAAAAAGCTCATATATTCTCTTTCTTTTCATGTCATATTTCTTTAGCAGATACTCTCATTGATACTACCTCAGTATAAATATCCTAAATAAATTAAGGAATACATACCCACAGATTACTAGCTATTGTTACACGATATGTTTATTGAACTAACAAGCATCTCAGGATCTTGCAACAGAACTAAATAGAATACAAAAACAAGCTCCTTGTAAACATTTATTAAAGGAAATGTAGCATACACTTCATATTGTTTAAGAATCTTTACAAATGAATGTACTTTATTTAGTGAACAGTTCCTTCAAGCTGTTGTCTAATCTCAAACATACATTATGTTTGTCTTTTTTACAGATGTGGGAATTACATAATAATAACATCTTGATAAGAGAATGTGTCAGTGACAATGTGCCAAAAGACAGTTATTACTCAATTTCTTTACTATTTAATATTTTCAAAGTATCTTAACTCTGTGTGGTTCTTTGACTTAATACCACAGCAATATCAGGTTTATTTGCTTGTATTATTTTAATTCAGAGTTTCTCCAAATGAGGTTTTGTGATACAATGGTTACTCCTGATGAATGGCCATAAAATCAAAAAAAAGAAAACATCTTAGCTTTAAAAACATCAGTTTTACCTTCTTTTGTCTCCAAGCATGCCATTCACCTGGTTAAGAAATTTTCTGCAATCCTGTTAAAATACATTAATTTTTTTAAAGGGTTGTAAAACAGAAGCTTACCTTCATGGAAACACTTTTCATATGACTTACTGTTTCAAACTCAGAATCTTTAATTCCTTTAAATGCATTGGACACAAACTCCATGGAAAACCACTGGCGTGCCAGTTCTCCTCTTTGTTTCTCTGATATCATTCTGCATAAAGCTTCTGTAATGGCTACTTGCAGGTCATAGTCTACAGCACAATACATTTTACAAGAACAACAGTTTTAAAGGCAATGCTCATGTGAAAAAAAATATTATGTAAGAAGCCGATATAAGCAGTGCTGAACATTTCGTATTACATATCATATTATATACAAATACATAAACGATATATAGATAAAGAACTAAGGGAATGAGGATGACTAAACAACACATTTTTCAAAATGAAATTTCTACCAAACTTTCAAGGAACATCAGAGCAATGCTAGGCTTCTAAGCAGGAAAGAGGAAGTTTTCACCTTTCACCTGTCTGAACTGGGAAATTGTTGGATAGCAAAGCGAACCCCGAGAGAAGTTATAGTACTACTAAACATGGCTAGCAGTTCACTGTCCTCAGAGACTGACTTCCTTATGAGCTTCCGCTATTTTAAAACTCATATTCTAGAGAAGGACTGAAAACATCAGAGTTAGCCATATGCGGCATACACCTGAAACATTCCAGTTTGCAGATTGTTTTCATGCAGTATTTGTATTTTTCAGAGGACTGTAATTGCAACACTCTGCAGTTTCTAAATATCTTCTCTAGATTTTTAATGGGTCTGCATGTAATTTTAAAGAAGCTCAATACTAAATCGTTTATTAAGGCCCCATGCTTACCTCCAGCATCCAAAATTCTCCTCCCCATATCACTCCTGCCAAAGAAAGTAGCATTTCATCAAAATACAACACCAACACAAAGCACAAAAAAAGGTTTATTTAATTACAAGCCTTCAATATATGAGACAAAACTCTGGTTCCACTAAACTATTAGACTTCAAAGGGGTAAGTCCGTTCTGCTGAGGATATACATCTGAAAGTACTACTGAGGAAGTGAATCACCTGACATAGATAATTTTTAATCTACTTATTTTTTGAGGGGCTGTAAAAACATCCCAACATGAATTGCTTGTCCTTCCAGTGACTAATTCACTGTGCTTTACACACATGCTTATAAATAGAGTTTAATTATTTTAAGATAACTGGGATAAGAAGAAGCCTAACACAGACAGGAAAGAGGTAAATTCAGGCCTGTAATGGTGACTAACTCATGAGAGGACCTGCCCACAGCCACTACTACTGGCAACAAAATAGCAAATGCAAAAGTGACTTAAACAGGGACCAGTGGGTGTGCATTATAAACAGCATTAGTAAAAACTATCTTCCCAGCTATGCAAATAATGTAATAATACAAACATTATACTGAAGATTATTTACATGACAAGCAACATCTCCTTTGTAGAAAATATTGTTTTCCTGGCATCTCGAGGCATGTTGTCAAGCATTAAATTAAGTTTTCTTACTACCTAAGAAGAGTGGAACAAAAGGAAGTAAGATTAAATAGAAAATAAGTTTATTCTTATTTTGTGCCTTGTAATGAATTTCATACCACTGAAGAAAAGAACATGCTTAAATAATTGCAAAACAAAAAAAAGACAGTAAGTTCTATCTGACTTTAAATAGTATTTACGTTATTATAACTACCTCAATTTCAATAAGTTATATTAGCTTTAATGTGAACATCAGTTCCCAAAGGGTTATGTCTCTTACCTGCAAGGTTAAATATGAGGAAAAACCCCAACTTTCAAAACTAGAGCTCTGTCTGCAGTTGATTGCTGAGCTAAAGTGTACCTTAAATTTGCATTCAAAAGCCTTTCCTTTGGGGATGTAGTCTTTACAGAAGACTCTTTTCTAACTTCCCCTTTCTTTAAAGAAGAAAGAGTACCTGACAGCCTGAGGTTACTAAAATAAATAGAAGAAATCTGCAGTAAACTAGAAGGTATAAGAACTTACTGCAAGTAAAGAATTTCCAATCAACAATCTTACTCCTATTAATAGCAGTTGTAACAGAGCATATTATTTCCTATGCTTTTATACAGCTTTCTCAACCAGAAACTTAGTACCACTGTTTTGTAATTTACTGTCCAAAACAAAAACTATAGGTCAGTAGTCTTAAAAAAAACAAACCAAACCAAACCTCCAACATATAAATGACAACAAACATTCCCAGAGAAACATTAAATTATCCTTCTGATACTAGAGCACTACAATAATCTCCTTTTTTTGTAGCATCTGTACAGTTAAATTACTATCTTCACAAAGTCTGTTAAAACACTAGCCAGAAAACTGTTGCTTAGAAAGAAGAGAGTGTTTACCTCCTGCTGCACATAAATACTAATTCTTACATCAGTGATGAGGGTACACGTTCTCAGAACAAAATTTTCTAGTATTTGCATTTTACCTAATGAATAGAAAAAATTAAAGTGTTATCAAGAGTGTATTAGCGTGCCCCCTCATCAGCCTTTGGAAAAAGGTTACTTGTCATTTAGAAATAACATATAGTATGCCTTCCTTTCCACATAGGATTACTGCTATTTAAAAATACACATTTTAAGCTTCATGGCTATATGCAAGATAGAATAGTTACTTCAATTTACAGTAAATATGGCTCTTCGTGATGTTACTATTCCTGTGCATCACTGCGAAAGTCCCCTGGGCATGAGATCATTCTTTTAAAAATATAATCGTATTAATTCTATAACTTAGCTCTCTGAGATATAATTCAGAGTCTGGAATTCATCTTCTCAGGGACAAGGAAAGGCATCTTTCATTTTGATCATGACAGCATAATGGTCTGTAGCGACTTTCTACCTAGTAGTGTACTGAAAGGTAAGAGCTGCAAGATATTAATTATAACAGAGTCAATAATGGAGGACTACTGCGCTATGCTGAGCTATGACAGTAGCTTAGAAACAATGTTCTTTTTAGAAAAAGCTCAGTTCAGTTGCCATCTCTGAGGAGACCAGGCTGTCCTGCTCTTGTATTACTGGCATCAGCAATTTACAAGGAAATCTGTCAGTAGAGAAACCTCAAAGTAAACAATCAAAGTTACAGTTGATATTCAAGCTTTTTTTATATGAATGAGAGATGTAGTTCTTTGTGCACAGAACAGTGCTCTTGAGGATTGTTACAGTTTATTAGTTAAAACATAGATTTGGTGGTATCTTTACATCAGATGAAGAAACTTTGTACCACCCTCATTATATGTGTCCTTCTCTACCTTGCCTCGACATGGCTCCACAAGTAGTAAGAGTTATTTTAACACCAATAATGACTTTGAAAAGTCTCCTTCAGAACACTTCAATATCATATCTAGTATACACTTTTTTTAAGCTCACCTTCAGGTCTGCTATCACATATAGCCTACAATAAAACAAAACATAAATTTGATACTGTAAATATTACAGCATGAAAATCAGGTAACATGTACCTAAAGCAAGTAATCAAAAAGCATTTTAAATTTTAAAATCTTTCCACCCTTAATGAAGAACGTAAGAGACTTCTAATTTCAAGTGTGGTTTCCCAAAATTATATTTCAGTTAAATTTATGGGAATTATTTCCCCAGTGACAAAATTTTTTATGAACAGAAGAAAACTCACAGAACTTATAAACTTGGGGTCCTGGGATTAGGATACCAATAATTTATGTAATCAAAGTTAGACCAAGATGAAATTTTTTTGTTCATCGAACACTTACATTTTTTGTTGGTTTTTTATTGAGGGTTTTGGGCTGGTTTTTTGATTTGTTTGGTTGGGTTTTTCAAAAATTTTATTTTATTATGCTAATCATGAACAGAAAAAGAGTATGAATATAAGCAAACTATCAAAAGAAGAATTACAATAATTTCTGAAATAGATTGTAACATTAACTTCAGAATGGTATCATACAGAAACACATTTGAAAGTCTTTTGTTGCTAAAGTAGTAATAATTATTTTGCCAAATACAAACAATGTATTTTATTATCAATATCACAGAATCACAGAACATTAGGGATTGGAAGGGACCTCAAAAGCTCATCCAGTCCAATCCCCCTGCCAGAGCAGGAACACCCAGATGAGGTTGCACAGGAAGGCGTCCAGGTGGGTTCTGAATGTCTCCAGAGAAGGAGACTCCACAACCTCTCTGGGCAGCCTGTTCCAGTGCTCTGTCACCCTCATAAAAAAAATATCCTTTTACCAGTAATATGTTGAAGAAAACTTCAGCCAGACTTGCAAGCATTTCATTCTTTTCATTTCCTCTAAGGATCAAAATTCCTTTTACCTTTTCAAACCAGTTAACCATGTAAAGGGAAAATAAAAGTAAAGCTACTTTAATAGCATGAAAAAGTACAATAGTTTATGTTATACTTAAGTAAAATGATACAAACTATACAAAAATTAACACAGCAGCAACATTACCAGGCTGCTGAGTATACTTTAAAAAACTGAATTTTCTCACTCATGATAAACAAATGTAGGTGATTTCAAATTAATGTAAGTAATTGCTGTAGCTGACTTTCTGACACAAAAGCGAGAGCTACTTTTAAAGGTGCCATCACAGAAAAAGAGCTGAAAATGGATGACAGCTGAATGAAAGTGTTTGTAGGTGTGAATGTAAGCATGAAGTTGTCAACACACTTTTTTATTATTATTAAAGCAGTTGACAAGGCAATTGAGTAACACTCATCTGATGCTGCCATTAGTTTTTCTTCAGTAAAATCTCTAGTGAAAGCAATAAGGAAGTGGTGTCTATTTTTCCGTATATTTGTTATTGTTGAGTTACAAATGATTAACACATTTAACACGCTGGTTGAAATAACACAAAATAATCAGAATAGTACTATAATCTGCTGAAAGAACAGGTAAAATATTGCTGTTGTGACTATTACAATTATTAAGTTACACCAGGGAATTCCAACTTCTGACTCAAAAGCAGTATAGCAAGCTCATATAAAAATATATGATATTGTAATTGTTGTGAGTATATCGAAATTAATTATACAATTTGAAAAATCCTCACTGTGGTAGAGCACTATCACTTTATAAGAAGCCACTCGTCAAATAACATTTAAATTTGAATAACGTTTGTTGCAAAGTTATGGGAAAGTCTTAATTCAGAAACAATTAAGGACCAAATTTAACATTAAGCTGTTCAGCACTGAAGTATTACTTATGCATGCTTTATTAATTTATATATTTTTAGCAGTTCACATTTGCTTTATGGTTTTACTTATCTTTCCAACAAGACCGTATTTTATCATTGCTGGGAGCCCATCTTCTCCTGCTATGCTGATTTTTTCCCCACATTTCTGAATAGAGTTTAGTAAAGTAGAAATGCTTTTGACTTCTTGTTTGTCAAGTTCCTGAAATTGAAATTATAACATAAGCTTTAGTGTACAGTTCTAAACCAAGCCAAATGAAAAAAATCTTTTTCAGACTATTCCAATGACAGTATAGATGATTCTGATGCAATGATTACATTACCCGACACAGAAGCTTGTCCAATTTGTTAACAAACTGTTTGCTGCATTTGTGAGAAACCTTTTCACAGCCTTCTGTTGCCAGAAATCGTTCTAATAACAGGAAATCTTTTTTTCTTGTAGCTTCATCAATTAGCTTTTCAATCTGTCCACAATAAAAGAAAGCAGAGCAACTGTATTACTATATGCTTAACATTAATACTGATTTAACAAGATCTCACATAAGTTTTACACAATGTTTCATTCTAATAAAATATTCTGAATCGTAAAACCTGAAATACAGAACACCATATCTAATACATTAATCATGCAAATACTTATACACTGAGTTTTTAATTATTTGCCAGTTTTCCTTAAGCATCATATTACAAAGAAGTGCTTGTATAAGAGCTCATTGTGTTAATATCCATTCCGTAGAACATTTAATATTTTGCATTTCTAAGTTATCTATTAGTGACTTTAAAAGATTGTTAATGTACTTGAGGACTACTGCCTTCCCTCAACTATTTTGCCACTCTGTTCTTTCTAAATCAATTATAAACAGATTTCAACATTTTGATCTTAAGTATCATCCCAGCTGATTCATATGTCAAATGCATATGATTTATTTTCATCCATTACAATTTTCAGTACCTCTGGCTTTCTACCCTACTACCCCTAGCTACTTAGCACTAACCTATGTCAAAGGAAAATTTCCTCCTATCACATTCTTTGCTACACTGCAAATTTTACTTGTAATTAAATACCAGGAGGAGTGCTTAAAACTAATAACTGAAACAATCAATACTCATATTCTGGTCCATAAGCACATACCTGCATTGAATTCCTGGCTGCCATTTTTGCAATTCATCTACTCAGCTGCATAAGAAGGGATCAATCATCACTTGACCAAAACTCAATTCACTGACACAGACAACAGATTTTGCAAACATGTCAGTAATCAGTCAAAATATATTCCAAATTCCGAAATTCATTACTAGTATAAATACTGTTTAAGAAATTAAACTGGGGATGTATGGAAAATCCTTATGCAGATAAACAACTGCTTAAAATAAAAGAGTAACAGGAATGATCAGCTTTGGCAACAGAGGAACAGAGGATCCTTGCAGCAGACTCAATATTTCTTACCAAGAAAAGAGCACGAGTATAGCCAACTATACTTCAACACTGGGTTATTCAGAACAGGTCAACAGCAGAACTCCAAAAGGGATTCACTATAAAATGGCAGATTAAATAATTTAAGAAAAACGTTATAAATGCATGAAGGGGAAAAGCCTTCTTAATTGTACTTACAGTGATGGGCTCTGACATGACTATTACCACGAAAAAGCAGCATCTCAAAAGTACAGTTTTCTGAAAACATTGTCTTAATACTCAAGAGCAAAGTATTTTCTTTGTTTTGAGCATTAATATGTAAAAAACCCTAAACTTTTAAATGCTTTGTATAAATTAAACTACATCAACCAATCTATCCTGCACAGTTTGGGTCTCCTCATCCCAGAAATTACACAGAATTAGGCAAAGCAAAGGTAAATAAGGATAAAAACAGGGAATTATTTCTCTAGAACAAGCAACAAGGAACACATACTAGTAATTTCTTTACCTCAAAGTAATACGGCAATAACAAATGCTGGGTGTTTCTTAGATTATTTTTTCTAATACAAGAATGCAACAGCCTCCGTTGAAGCCCTTGCTATCACCTCACAGGTCTCCCACCTAGTCAGGCAAGCAAGAGAGACTTCGAAACACACATTACCGCTAGCGTGTCCCCCAGGAGCTTTATGAGAGAAAAACGCCCCGCAGTCCCCCCTCCCTCCTCAATAGCGGGGCGCGTCTCGCCAGGAAAGCAGCAAACTACGGGGCGGCAGAGAAACCCCTCACAGCACGGCTGCCCTCACCTCACCGCCGCGGCAGAAAAAGGCGCCATTTTCTCCTGGCCAATCACTCCCAGCGCCGGTCGTCCCCAGCCAATCACTACCCGCGTGCGCAGCACGCGGACCAATCGCCGTCGGAGGTGCGGGGTGGGAGGTGGGCTTTTCCTTCAGCCTCGCGCAAGGGTTTCTGCTCTCTCCAAACCTGTCTCCGTCCCGCCGAGCCGGGGAGGACGCGGTACTGTGCGAGGGCGGGGAAGAGGTGGTGCCTCTGCGCACCTCAAGCGGCCGAGCGGGATCTGCCTCAGGCCGCACCGGCCCGCGGTGCCCCCGGTTTCGTTGCCGCCTCTCGCACGTGATTTCTGACGCCGTTCGCGAGTGGGACTGTGGATGGAGCCGCAGCCACCGCAACCACC
>NW_010160060.1:0-1952 GCF_000695765.1 Mesitornis unicolor | reverse complement strand
GGGGGGGGCCTGCCCTTTGCGCATGCTGGCCCCGTTTAGTTTGCTAAACCAGTGTAATTTTCACTACCATCAAGTGCCCGAGTAGGCAGAATAACTATAGACATTCAGACACAGACCTGTTGCTTCTACTGACGTTTGTGGTCTGTATTATACAGAAGGAGCTGGGTAGCGTGTTTAAATGAAATTCAACAGTTCCAAAGTCAGGTTTATCTGTACTGGTGTATCTTTCACCAGTATCACAAATAAATTTAGCATGAATCTTAAATGTTCCAGTGGAGTATCATCTCTGTTCATGCCTCGAATAACCAGCAATAGTGGAGTAAAGGAGAAGAATCACCTTTCACAGTAGATAAAACTGCAACAATTTTAAAAAAACACTACCGACTGTCTAAAATAAGAAAGAAAAGAAATCAGTGCTATAAAAGGCAAAAAAGCTGTACAGAAAATATTTAAAATACCACCAGATGTCACTGTAATTCAAGAAAATGAGAAGTGGTGTGAGAACTGGAGTACCTCCACTGAAGAGCTGACCCCATAGGAGTGGGTAGCGCTGAGCATTTCGGAGAGGGCAGGGTCAGCTAAAGGGAGGAACTGCAGCAGTAACTGCTGTCACAGTCACTGTTGGGACACTTTCTTGGAAGGCAGTGGGCGATCTGAAGCAGATCTGTACCTGTGCAGTTTTTTTGAGAAAACTACTAGGGACAAAACTTAGCACGAGGAACTTGGTGCATCAGAAGTTTTGTATACGAACTGAATTCAGAATTCTACTCTCATCATATGAAGCAGAAGTAATAAAAGCTAATTTGCATCTGATGATTTCTCTTACCAGTCATATTAGCAGACGCACAGGCTTAGACTATCCACAGATTTTCAGATCTTGTAAAGAAAACAGCCTTACTCATTCTATACAAAAGAACAGCGAGACATGAAGCAAGGGAGAAGTGCATCACACACTTTCTCTCCTGCGCTAGGGACACTGACGTGACTGGGAGGCTATTGCATCTTCATCTCTCATTCTCAAATGTCTGTTTTGTTTGGTTTAGCAGAAGGGAGGCGAACAGAAAGCAGAATTTTCATCAGGGTGTGCATTAAACAGACATTATTTGGGCCACAGGTATGGCAATTACACTTAAAAATTTCAGAGAAAATGGAAGCAAATCTGTCTTTAGTGTAGGGTAGCAATGTACTACTAGGTTGAAAGAGGTTCTCCTCATTGCAGCCTTCCAGTTCCTGAAGAGTTCCTATAGGAAAGCTAGGGAGTGACCTTTTACAAGGGCAGGTAGCAACAGAATGAGGGGGAATGGTTTTAAACTGGAAGAGGGGAGATTTAGACTGATTATTAGGAAAAAATTCTTCACTGTGAGGGTGGTGAGACACTGGCACAGGTTGCCCAGGGAAGCTGTGGATGCCCCCTCCCTGGAAGTGTTCAAGGCCAGGTTGGACAGGGCTTTGGGCAACCTGGTCTGGTGGGAGGTGTCCCTGCCCATGGCAGGGTTTGGACTGAGGGAGCTTTAACGTCCCTTCCAACCTAAACCATTCTATGATTCTGTGTTCCTCACTATAGTAGCAGAGATATTTACCTTCTTTACAGGTACTGGAAAACACCGTACTGGTCAATATAATCCCTCTTTGGCACAGCTGCTGTTGTATGTAGCACTGAGAAGGGTCAGAAGCGCTAATGCCAACAGTTTTAATATCAAGTGTCAGCTGAAATAGTTGCAGATCTGAGATCATAAGGAGAAAGCCAAATTAGGAGAGAAGTCAGTACTAACATTAGACTCCTGTTGACAAATGACTAATCACTTAGATGTGCCGTTCTGTGTCTTTACCAGGCAGTGCTGTAAAGTACCCATAACACTGTACTGAGCGCTGATGGTACATTACATTAAGTGCTGCAGTTGCAATTGACTGTTAGCATATTACTGTATATAATTATATATAATATATATATT
>NW_010160059.1:0-31675 GCF_000695765.1 Mesitornis unicolor | reverse complement strand
TTCTGTGATTCTGTGAGAGAAAGAATTCCTTTCAAAGTATGACAGTAGTAGAGAACATCCCCTATGGAAGTTGTGCCATTATTGGATATTTGGTGAAGATTTACCCCGAGAAAAGTAAAGACATTTTATTAGAGAAGAAAAAAAGAATTGCATAGGTCTCTTAATGTTTATTTGTATTATCTTACCAGTCCAAATTACATTAAGATAGAAAAGAAGCCCAATTGATCCAATGAAGTAATGAGATGAGAAAAATGTTTTGGAGAGCGATATGATTTTCTAAAAATATCAAGAAAATATTTCAGTATTTTCAAAAGTCTCTGTATTCTCTTTCTGTGTTCTTCATCTTTTCAATCTGTTCTAGATATAACACTTAATTTTCTAATTTGTTTTCTAAATATCTTGGATGAGCCTTTCTACAGTATTAATCATTCAAAACAGGACTCCCTGACATAATTTTTGTGTCAGGTGCTTTTGTCCAGCAACACCTTCTTGAAACATTTAGCATCAGCGAGTTATTCATTCTTACTAGCACTTCCTTTAAATAAATCTCTTGATGGTCTACTTGTACCTATTTGTTCTGTCATGTAGGATACTAAATTCAGCTTTGTGCATAATCCATTTTAATGTATAGTGAGCCTAATGTAGTCACAGATTAAAATAGATACCTTTCATGATTTCATTCAGATCTTGGTCAGATTAAATCTCTGGAAAGAATTCATAAACACAGGTGATTCAAAGTCATTCATCTTATATGCATTATTGCTTAAACTGAAATATATGTGGAAAGAAAGAAGAACACAGTATGTTTCACAATGTGTTTGCAATTACTTGCTATTAGAAACATTAAGGAAATAATTTTGGTTCAATTTTCCATGTGTTAGAGGTGCTGTAGTCATGATGATCTAAGCAATTAAGTTCTGTAGGAAAGTAACATAGGATTTTATTAGAGGTCTGTGATACTGTTGTGGGTGTCTGTTACATGCAGCCTGATCAGGTTGAGGAAGTTGATGAGGCCTTCTGCAGGCAGCTGTCAACAGCCTCACAAACATCATCTAACATTTCTGAAACAGTGTACATTTGAAGGAAAAAGATAGCATCTTTCCCTGTATGTTTTCTTAGTGTTTCATTAGTCTGTGTTTTTTCCATTTGTCAATCTGGTTTGATCTGTTTTGATACTCACCCAGTTCATTTAAAGATGATTATTGATAACATAAAGATGATTATTGATTACATTCAGAATTCATGCATTCAAACATGAACAACTGTTTTTTCAGCAAAAGACAAAATAGCAATATTCTGGGAGTAGAATAGAGTTTGGTAGTGCAGATTGTCAATCTGCATTGATTGTCAGTCAATAAAACAATACCTCATGTTGAAAATCTACTCTAAAAATTAACGTTAAAACATACCTACTTGTACATGTTTGATTTCAACAAACAAGTGAACAAAAGGTTTGCCACAGGAACCAAAGCAAGTCAGAAAAATATGTATTTGTGTGATTTACAGTCATTCCCACTAAAAGTCTCTGTCTAAAGAGTGATTTCAATGTGTTACTGAGATCACTGAGGAATATCACAATTTTAAGCCTGGTTTGGGACTGGAATATTTTTGTTTGGTTCACGGGTGTAGCCTTTACTTGTACAGAAACATTCGGGAAGAAAAAGGTAGTGACTTCACATTTGAGATACATTTGGTGCTTGTCTTCTGATGAACAATAATGTCCCTGGTGAAAATTTGCTACCACTTCTCAGAGGCCATTTCTCAGCTAGGCAGTCAGCTTGTCTGTTACGGTATTAGTCACAGGAATTCACTGAGAGTGGATAACACCACTGTTGTGTTGACAGTAATCCTCCCTAATTTCAACATTCAGAGAGAAAATACCACTACGTTAGAGCTGTTAGTAACTGTGGGTAATAATAGATACATATCTAATTATGCAGTTTAACCTGAAAACATCTGATAAACTATATTTAGCATCTCAAGCATACTACAATCTCCAAAATAAAGGTAAAAGAGAATGTTTAAATCCCAAATTCCAATATCCCCTTCTGTTCATAAATAAAAGATGTCATAACAATAATTTCAAACAATATTGAATTCTAACACAATTGGGGAGTGCTAGAAAGCATATGGATTACACTCTGAAAAATAATATGCAAAGCTGCTTATCTCTTGCCTCAGAATTTGAAGTCTTTCCCTCTGCAGGGTTTCCAGCTTGCCCTCTCCAGATCAGGAGGGGTTTCCTGCTGGTATCTGTGGCACCAGTGTGGAGAAGCAAACTAAGAAAATTTCACTGAGATTCTGATATTCTTTCAGGAACACAAGCAATGTAAAAACATATTTTTAGCTCTGCAAAATATCACTGATAATTAAAGAATAATAACAGAAGTGTGTGTTTATCCTCTATAAATCTTGCATAATGTCCAAGGTATTGTGCATGTTGCAAACCACTGAAATGGCATTGAATGTTTCCTGATGTCTAGTTCTAATCTATCTCCACAGAAAAAAGAGCAGGACAACGTCAGACATTTAAGATAGGAACTGAGCAAAACAGGAAGGCAAAAAGTGGCTTCAAGAAGGCAAGAAAATAAGATGGTATGCATAAAGATTCATTATGGATGGATGAATGTTCTAAATAATTTCAGCTGTGAACAGATTTCATTGCCATCTGAGATCGACGGTAATAGTTCTCCCTTTAAATAAAAAATGTGGAAGTACATGTACTTCAAGCTCCAGCAGACAAGATCACTACAGCTAGGCTGATACTACATTGTCCACAATGAGTTTTTCTTTCTAACTTAGTATTTTTATTTAGCTTTAAAGAATACTTTTTTTCACCTACAGAAAAGAACTCCTGCATTTTTAGGCTTCATGATTTAAAAATAAATGC
Organism: Mesitornis unicolor; assembly: GCF_000695765.1. Classification (NCBI taxonomy): domain Eukaryota; kingdom Metazoa; phylum Chordata; class Aves; order Mesitornithiformes; family Mesitornithidae; genus Mesitornis; species Mesitornis unicolor. The sequence continues at coordinate 28,785 of NW_010160059.1, read as the reverse complement.
ATCAGATTTTATTTATAGCAGAGCATCGGGGGGACTTTTACATTATTCTTATTAGAATTTCTTCAGTCTATGCTGTCAGCATAAAAGTATGTTCATTTGTGTTTCAAGTGAGTGTGGTACATGGTACCCCATAGTAGCCTCATGATTTCATACAAAGATCAGAGGCAAAAAATTAGTTCTCCTTCTTAATGGAATGGCAATATGAGTTATAGAAGGCTGCACAAAATGTACCATCCAGAAGACTTAGTATTGTTTGCTTAATCAGTATTTAGATCTGAGAGATTATTAGATGGCCATACAAAGGAATATATTGCTCAAGTGCATGCTTTGCAGCATACCACCAGTACAATGTGTCCAGTTTTGGCTGGAAGGAAGCCCTGTACCTGGAATTGTTGTACAGTACAACTTTTCATTTCCAAATTAACCTATAATTCTGTGGAGTCTAATTAAATAATTAATAACAATTAGCTTCCTCTTTGACTCTTTTTCTTACCTTTATTTTGCCATACTGACTAATCTTTTTGTTGCTTATCTGATGGTGGTGAGGAAATATTAGTCTTCAAGTTTTGCTTTTCTTGAGGGAAGTAGAGAGTAGACCCTTTACAGCCGTCTTTATGTAAGAAAATATTCCACTGTAATTTGGGCATTAAGTTCTATAGCTTCGTAAAAGGAAAAAGAAGCAGAATAAGTGTGCAGAGAGAAGAGAAAATATGTAGAATAGAAAAGCTCTTGAGATGGATATTGGAGAGGTGTATGTGCCTTTTACTTACCACATTGACATACTGTGGCTAGTTGTCAGTAGCACCTAAATTTTTCACGGAGCAGAGTTTGGAAACCACAGAGAGGCAGAATATAAAGATTTTTCAGAACAGACAGTAAAATGTTATTTCTAGCTGCTATAAAACAGAAACATTCACAGTTACATAAATAAACTTGTTTTGCACTATTGGATCAATATTTGTCTTTTACTTTCTTCTTCTTGCAAATTCAGACTCAACTTCTGACAGCAATACAAGAGAAAGAAGAACATATATATTTTAAAATCTAATTATCAGTACAGCATCTATTGTAGAAATGACAAGAGTGTCATGTTATTAAAAGAAAATCCAGGTATAATGTTCAAGTATAAGCAGCTTACTGCAAATTTATGATTACAACACGTAATGGAAAACCATGAACAGGTAAAGATACCCGGCCTTATAAACTGAAGCATGGATTTCTCCGGGATGCCATTACCACTCTCCCAGGCTGCATTGTCTTCCAAACATCAGTCTGCTTTTCCGACTCACTCTGCAGCACTCTTCCCTAACCACCAGGGAATGCACATGATGCTTGAGATGCACTGGAGCTGCCTTGCTGAGGCTGACAGAGAGCTGTGGATTTGGAAGTTGGCAAAATGTTGCAAGGTGCCCTGAGGAATAGCATTCATTCACAGCCTTTCTCTTTTAACATTTAACTCCTGCCATATTTCTATCCCACCACTCCCGTGCAAGCAGTGTCCAATGTATGGGAATTGCAGCAGGGTTTATGTTAGTGTTGTGCTCGTGTGTGACATATGCACCTAAATAATTGCAGTAGCCCTAATATCTGCCCATTGTACTATAAAAATCTGAAACAACAGCTTGTACTTTTCTTAGTGGTAAGCACAGAGTCTCAGCAAAACGCTAAGTGTCATGCCAGGATAGCCGATAAAAATCATCCAGTGATTGCCTTTTGTTCACTGTTGTCAACTTGTAAATCTTTCATTGCTCAAAGCGGTATCTATTGTTTATTTGGATGCCAACAACAGAAGATGTGGACAGTGCAATGTTCCCTCACTTCACAAGTTAGTATTTGAGTTCTAGTTTGAGCCTGTACAAGTAAGGTCTCAGTAATTGAAGTGAAAAGTTTCTCAAAGGCTGTAGAGAAAAATAATGACTTCTGGTTCAGCCTTATTTCTCTTATATGATCTGTTCATGTATAATGGAAGTTCTTATTCCTTTCAGAAGTATTCCTTCTCACCTGTTAACTGGAAACAAAGATAGCAGTAAGCTACCTTGCACTGATTTTGCTTTAAACAATAGACCTAATGAGGTCTTATCCCTCTGAGCACAAATGCCAGAAGTCACTGCAGTGAGTCTCTGTGGTCATTCTTACTACCATTCCAGCAAATTACATAGCCACTCCTTGCTCTTTCAAGATTTAGAGGCAAATTTACCATTGTGTGCTTCCCTGGGAGACAGAGCACAGAGCTTTGTTTTCTAGGTAGAGTTTTGTTACAAATAGTCTGTACTACTGCAGTCCAGAAAGGCTGAGAGACGTTACCCTCGGCCCTTCCTTGAAATTGGTTGTCCAGGCTTTGGGACAGTTCAGAGCTCTCTGTGGGTCCTTTGGCTTAATGAATTAGCATCTGCTCTGAACGGCACCAGATGACGTCTGCTTTTCTGTTAGCTTCTCCATTTCACTGAGGAACTAATCAGTAATGATTAGTGTTTGTCTTAAGGATTTTTTTCTTAAGCTAATGAAATCCTTTAGAAAATAGATGTTGTGCTGTAAATACTATCTTCTAGCCATCCTTTTAATCATCCATGTATTCATTCAAATTCATGAACACTTTCGTAATCAGGGAAATAAAAGTCATGTTTCACAATATCTGAAGGACCTTAAGTAAATATCTGGCTATATCCTGAAATCTCTTGTTCTTGTTTATGGATATTTGCAATGAGCTTTTCTTATCTTCTATTTTTCAAAATCAGGTTTTTCAAGAGCCGCAAGGGTGACACTGCTAAGTCAGCCTTTTAGCCATGGTAGTCTATCTCCAAAGGAAAGAAAGTTAAACATATCAATTATGAAATGCTTTCAGATAGATTTCTCTTAAAAAATTTAAAGGAAATGCAGGCAGTCTAGACCTGACAAGATAAGAAATGGCCTTCAAATAAAATGCTAGCTGAACTAGAAACAGATTAGAAATGGAGATAAAATATTCCTTACATGGAGGAAATTCAAATGAAGTGAATCATTCTTGCAGAATAAGATTGTGTTTAAAGATACATTCTGAAGCCCTCGTAGACTCCTTCATCAAAGTAAAAATTGAGGTCATACAATCAATCAATGCAATGTTTTTCCCTTCTAATTTTGTGTTTGTGTGAAATTTCTCTGGCAGTTTTATTACATATTCTGCAGGCTGCCTAAGCTCCAGAGATCAGGAGAAAAAGACAACAGATATACTCTGAGATTTCAGTTCCACATTAGTATTTCCAAAAAATTTTAGTAATTTCTATTTAGGCCCCCCTCCCCAAAAACAAGAAAAAACCCAAAGTAGACTCAAAACAGAATTCTATCAAATTATGATGCAAATTCATTTTCTGTTACTAAGCACAAATGAAAATAGAAAAAGGGCTGAGCTTACTAGCATTTCTTTATTCTTCATCTGTGTGCAATGTGCCAGAAATAGACTAGGTTTTTAAGGAAGAATAAAAAAACATTCCTATTCTGTCTTTCAGATCACCAACACAAAGGAAATGATGGAGTAGTGAGGCTTACATACAACTTGCTTTTTTCCCTTTTTGAAAATTTGTTTCGATCAACTTATTTTGACAACTCTTGCTTGAGAGCAAGGATATAAATGCAAAAAAGAGAGAGAAAATGACTTGCTAATTACACATTTGGAGGTGAAATAATAAACGATACGGTATGGGTTCAAGATAGCGTAGATTCTAAGTGGTAGATTCTCAGTGATCCAATTTTCTCAAATAAAATTTCTGTTGTACACATTTTTATTGCACAATGTCAGATACCTTTCTGATGTCAGTCTATTACCTGCTTTGTTTCCTTCTTACCTATACTGTATTTATATTAGTTACTTTCCTGGGCATTGAAATGTAGAAAAAGAATATTTTTCCAGGAAAAAAAAAGCTATTGAATAGATGAATCCAATGAAGCTTTCCTCATTCTTGTATATGCAAATTCTAATACTTCATATGTCATATCCTGTGAATGCTAACAACTTTGGAGGGTTGGAAAATCTTGTCACTTACTTTGTGAGTTTGGGAGGGGAGGATTCTAATGAGGAAAATCTGATTTAGCAAGCTTACACATTCAATGTGCAACTGAACTCTCAGTGGTCAAAAGTAGCTGTGGACTTATTATGGAGATGTTAAATGCCAGAGAAACTATACCAGTTTTTCACTCTTCAAAAAATCCGACCTACACAATAAATACTATGTTCACTTTTCAAGGAACTCTTGGTGCACATTTTATCATCTTTCATTAAATTTATTTGCATGCCTATTTGCAATGTTATATAACATCTATCTAGCAACATTGCTAGATAGAAAATTCAGTCTCTTATGTAAGAGTCCAGAATGTTGAAATTACTATTAAATGTATACTGAAATGTTTAAAACAGTTAAGTTTTTTTGTAATCCTTGCACTCATCCATAATACTAACTAGCATGAATCAATGAAACATGATTGGCATGAATATACCTATCAAAAAACCAAACTTCCTAGGGGTAATTCCAGTTGGTTTAATGAATATAAAGCTTATATATACATCCATAGGCCATTTTTCTCAAACTACATATATAGAGAGCAAACTGTCTCTGAACCTTTCTAGTTTTTGCTTCTGTGGAATTTATAAAGCATATGCACAATAATTCCTTTCTTTCATTGTGAAGGCTTACAGGGCTATATTTATATGAATAAAGCTAGTTTTGTGCCAGTGCAACTCCAGTGTTGATGTAATAACTAGGAGTCTAATGAAAAGAGTGAATAAGAAGTAATTGGACAATGCTCTTAGTCGTATATTTTAGTTTTAAGTAGTCCTGCAAGAAGCAGGGAGTTGAACTCAATGATCCAACTTGACATATTTTGTGGTTCTATGATTCTAAGAATATACTAATCTGAGGTACAGAATTCTGTGGGAGAAGAGAATGTTTCTTTTGATTGAGGCATGCTCGTTAGTTCCCACAAGTAACTTCTGTGTCTTTCTTTCTCTTCACTATGTCAACATTGAGTTACAAGGAAAGAGATAAGGAGAAGCTGTAGGATAGTGCTTCAGTTTGGGATTATTTTGTGGCATCCCATTCACTCAGTGCTGTGTGGTACACTTACTGCCATGCAGCTATATGGTTTGTCCACACACGCACACATACACACTCACACGTGCATGCATAAACATGCATCGAGATTTTAAAAGCTTTCAAGTCTGTGACACAGGCTCACAAGGCATCTTCAGCCACCTTACCCATAGGACACTGTCAATGCAACTGCAGCATGTTTGGATGGTCAATGATTCAGGTGCTAAGGAAGGTAAAATACTGCATAGAATAAAGGATTTACAAACCTCCAATAGAGGAGGAATAGACTTAGTGACCCAAAAGGTCCCTTCTGGTTTGGTGTGATGTGCTCCTATTGTCAAGGCAAAGACTCCTTTCTGTAGCACATCCTGCCAGTAGCTCTCTCTATGAAGTGGAAAAGAAATGCAAAGGTTTCTGCAAATGGCATGGTAAAATGTCATGGAGAGTGAAGCATTCTCTTAACTAGTGAAGTATAGAGCTGTTTTAGATTTTACAGCTCATAGCTCATCTAGGTAGTAGCAGGAGACTCCTGGAGATCACAGAATAGTGGTGGCATATGCTTTCTCAGAGACATACTACCAGCAAGAAGTATTCCCATATTCTGCAGTTTTAAGCTCCTCAGTAGATGCAGTCTGTATTGCCTCTTCTGAAGAGACTTTTCAAAGTCACAATTTTACTATCAAGTTTGGATGTGAAGATTAACTCATTAGTGTGCTTCCTTCAGACTCTTACAGATAAATAATTTTAGTTCTAATTTATATTCTCTTAATAATGACAGATTTTACAGAATTATTATTTTAACCATCCAGTGCTATGATAATTGCCCAGTTTTTTTGATCGAGGAGAGTGAGGTCCTACACACAGAAATGGTGATACCTTGTGCACCATGATGTCTGTAAATTGTAGCTCCCAAAAGAAATGGGGTATAGTGCACAAACACTAGAGGCTTATTACCATGTTAACTCATCAAATTAAGACAGATTTCACAACCTGCTAGGCAAACTGAAAATGTGACTCCTTTCAAACTGCGGATATAGGGGGTTATATAATTATAGATGTTATGAAGTGTGTTGCTTCTTCTAAGTCGTTTCTAATGCTTGTGAAAATCAAAAGGAGTACTTCCCAAGCTTCAGTAAGCTTTAGGTTTGGCCTTTGGTTATCTTCTTTTTAGCTGTGTCCTGAAACCACGTAATCAGCTGTGTGGTGTAGAGTAAGCTACTGTAAATTCTTAATTACGTTAAAAAAAAGAAAGTAGTTTCTTCTGTGAAACTTCCTTCACACAAGATATCTCATAATTAGTAACATTAGTAATTAGTAACATTAGTAATTAGTAATCGTCTTCTCTGTTCTTGTGCTTATCTGGAGTACTGCATCCACTTCTGAGACCACCAACACAAGAAGGACATTGAACTGTTGGAGTGGGTCCAGAGGAGGGCCATGAAGATGATCAGAGGACTGGAGCACCTCCCCTTCGAGGACCAGCCGAGAGTTGGGCCTGTTCTGCCTGAAGAGAAGGCTCCAGGTGGATGTTATTGCAGTCTTCCAGTTCCTGAAGTCCTACAGGAAAACTGGGGAGGGACTTTTTACAAAGGCAGGTAGTGATAGAATGAGGGGGGGGAGTGGAAGAGGGTAGATTTAGAATAGATGTTAGGAAGAAATTCTTTACTGTGAGGGTGGTGAGACACTGGCACAGGTTGCCCAAGGAAGTTGTTGATGCCACCTCCTTGGAAGTGTTCAAGGCCAGGTTGGATGGTGCCTTGAGCAACCTGATCTAGAGGGAAGTGTCCCTGCCCATGACAGGGGGGTTGGACTGGATGATCTTTAAGGTCCCTTCCAACCCAAACCATTCAATGATTCTATGTAATTATCTCTGCTTTTGCAGTGTTTTATTTAGAATCAATTTTTAGTTTAAATTAATCACTTCAAATGTTTGTGATGTTGAATATTAAGATCATGCACATATGCTGCATGATATTTAATAGAGACATATCTACGTATAAGATAATTTTCCTTTTATTTACAGGTTTTTCTCACTTTTTTACTAATTTCAGGCTTTTCTATCCTACACATTAAAAGTTACTAAACTTCACTCTAAGGTTGTTTAGGTATCTCCACAACAGCTTACCCCTTAGCCTAATCATTGGGATTTCATAAGTATTTTCAGAATAGTGGTTAAGTTGTGGTGAAGCTGCTGAACTCCGTTCTGGATGATGCTGCTGCTAGGAGAAGGGGGCAGGGACTGGAAAATGTTCACAGAACAGAAGACACCTTCAGGGTTGCTAAGGACTTAAAAATCACATCAAATCCAGGAAGCTGTAAATGTATGGGTGCTAGGTCACTGTCACCCCTCACGATTGTATGTGTGCATTTGCCCTATTCCTACACTCTTCCATAGACACTGCCTTTAGCAAATGTTGGAGACAAGATACTTTGGTCTGACCGTCGTTCTGTTCTGATGTTCTTCACACCTGTATGCACATCAATGTGGACTCCATGCAATCTGTAACACCAATTTTGTAGCAAAATCCCACTTTTCAGTTGTCATCCTTTAAATTTGACATGCACACAGTAATCTCAGAGTGTTGTAGAGTTTGTAGAGCACAAGTTCACATTGGCGTTATTTAAAGATGCCTGCTCAAGATGTGGAGTAGGAGAAGAGTGCATAATCAAACTGATTATTTAGCACAGTCATATTATTTTGGTACTTTAAATGGCCTCTACCGATGAACATATTGTAACATTAATTAATTGGACAATTTGTCTTTGACATGTGACAGCAGAGTGGAATTATGGGAAAAAAATTATGTCAGAAAAATTGAGAAAAGAAAAAAAGAAAAAAATTATGCTTAAGAGTGAGATTTCTCTGAATTACACCAGGGTGGCTGAACAGAAGTCTGCGTTGCCATACAATTTGTACTGAGAACAAATGGAAAGAATATGAGTAAACAGTTTTGCAGATACCATAGTTACTCCAGTATATTCACATAGTGTAGTTCATTTTTCTTAGTGATCTGATAATCAGATATCACAGTACACACTGTGCAGAGGAAAAGGGGGTTTTGTTTATTTTATACCAGGTACCTTTTTAATGTCTCTTAGTTCTTTTAAAGATAAAAAATGAACAATTGTTTCCTGTTCACTTCCATTTACAATTTTATTTCTTTCTATCATACCTGTTCTGCTTATCTCTTTCCCAGGGTAATGACTACTTTTCAGCCAAATAATTCCCTTCTATACTTACAATTATCAATGTCACCTTTCTTAGAACTTTTCCAGTCTATATACTGTTTTAAGATGAAAAATCAAACCCTACACAATGTTGAAGGTGAAATGTGCTATGGATTTGTACTGTAGAAAATATAATTATGCTGTTAGCTTTCTTCCTTTCCTAATAATTGTAGCATCTGCTTTACTTTTTTTATCTCTGCTGAGATCTGAGATGACATTTTCATGGAACTGTATATTATAGTCCTGAAATCTCATTTTTAAGTAGTAAAAGACACCTCAGAGCCTGTCATCAGGTATATAAAATTAGGACTGACGTTTATTTATATGCATTATTTGTCTGCATTAAAGTTCATAATTTTTTCAGTAATTCAGTTTTGAAAGGTATTTCTGCATTACTTCATGTTAGAGCATCATCTTAAGTTTTGTTGCCCAATAGCAAATATCACTAAACTTTGTCACTCTCTGTTTTTTACTTTTCTAGGATATTCATAAATCTGATGAATATAATGAGTCCAAAACACACTGCGGAACATTGCTATCCTTTCTCTAGTGCAAAAACTTACCCTTCAACTCAGTTCTTTGGTTCCAGTAGAGTTTAGCTGCTAGTTTTCCATTTAAACTCTCCTGGTTTTGTTTCTTTAAGAATTTGTAATACGAAATCTCTCTCTAGTGCCTTTTGAAATCTCAGATAAGGTGTATCAACCCCACTTTCTTTGCATATGTGAATATCAAATATCCTGACGAACTCTTGTGTATGCAAGGAATGTCTTTCTTTCAGAAAACTGTCGATGGATCTTCTGTATCTGTGTTTTCACTGGTTCTGTTCTAGAGTAGTTTGTTTCACGTATCTGTGAGGCTTTCTGGCCTTTTGTTCCCTGAATCTTTTCCTGAACCTTGCAAAGATTTTGCCATCGGATTTGATGTCTTCCGGTTTTTCTCATATCATGCAGTTTCAAGCCAAATGAACTTAATGTAATGTAATATGGCCCAGTGTTATATAATTGTTCATTTTGTCATTACATTTTCTATTTCATTTGTCTTCACCTTAAGGCAGAGAGAATTCCTCATAAAGGTTTCCAACATGAGAAACTTCCTTCTGCAATCCATGGTGAACACAGCTGAAAAATTTGTTTGATTTCTCCTATAACCTTATCCTTTATGGGATATCTTTTATGTTCCATTAGTCATCTGCTGGCTTTACAAACTCTCTGGTAGACTTCCTGCTCTTTAATGTACTTAAATATGCATATGTGTATACAAATACATACATACATACATACATATATATATATATGTATAAGCGTATGATTATACTCTCTGCAAGTGCTTCTCAAATTCTCTTTTTGCTGCCTTATGTTTTTAACCTGCCAGAGTTTATAATAATTTTTATTACTATTCCTTAAACATGATTTTGACTTCTTAAAGATGCCCTCTTATTTTTAACATCCTCTTTCACCCTGTGGTGCCCTGCAGACTTTATTTTTTCTTCCTATAATCTTTTTAGACAGGTGCTATGCGTTTGACCCAAGTTGCTAATAAATACTTTTTGTGCGCTCTTCAAGCATTTTTTTCTCTTTTAGTAGCTCTTCATTGATTCTTTTTAGAGAATTTCTTCTCTAAAGCACTACCATAATGAAGTTGTTGGCTTTTTTCTCTCATAGAAGGAAGCTGAATCAAAGTATACATTTGACACATTTGGAGAGCTTCTCACTAGAAACATTTTGAATAATGATGCTCTGTGTGCTACTCAGGATAGCTTTTCCACTCCTAGGTGCCCTGTATAATTTTGCCTCAGCATTAGGATTTTTTTTCATTTGGACTGAATCCAATTGGAGGTAGTCAAAGTCTTATGTTGTTATCATGTTGCTTACCCTCCCAGACACACTGATATCCCTAAACAAGTCACAGTCACTGTTCCTATCTTGGTAAACCAACAATAAGATTGTTTATGCAAAAAAGTTACTTTGTTTATCTTAATTTTACAGAGATAGAATTGATATTAACATCAGAATTTATCTCACTCCCAATAATTTAATATCTACATCTAAAAAAATTAAATTTCAGGACAGATTTGGTTCCATCCGCCTGGAGATCAATGATCCACTAAGCTAAAATAGACAGTAGATGGGGAAATTTGAGTAGACTTAAAATTCTCCTTTTAGCATGTTTCTTGTATTCCTGTTAATGAAATATTAAATACACATTACTATTTAAATGTGTCTTCAGTAGCATTTTATTACTGGTTAATAGCTCAAATGCTGAAACATATATACCTGCTGGTCATTTATAATATGGATAAAATCACAGAGAAAAGTGTGTAAAAGTCATTGAAATGGCGACAGACCACAGCATTAATTCTTCTGGTTGTGTGCTTTTTTTCCTGAACAGCATGTTCACACTGGAGTCTGAATTTGCTCCATACAACCTTGTGCACATCAATAGAGCAAAACTAGCTCAGTCATTGCCACTGATTTACCACAAAAGGATCTTAAGTGCTACTGCTGATTATCATTTCTGGTTAATGTAGGAATCATACTTCTCCTCATGTCCATGAATTTCTCAGCTGTTCTTACATGTAGAATACACCTGAAAGTTGAAACAAGTGTGAATCTAGTTTGCAGGATTATAATGGGCATCTAGTGAGTGGGCAGATAGTGCTAATGCAGATAGCTGTGTTACAGAGGCAAAGTCACTTGAAAGTACATGCTCTGGTAGCTATGCCAGACATGGGCTATACTAATACAGTGTCAATTTATAATCATTCCAAAACTGGTTAGTTCTTAGGAAGTTATTCCAGTATGAAGAACTTTTCCTTGTCTGAAAACATGAAACACCATATATAAGGCAAAACCCCTCTTCTTGCCTTAAAAACATCCCCAGTGACTAAAAATAGCAAACAGAAGAAGCTCCACAATGACAGTCAGTTAGGGATCAGACATGAATAAAATAATCAATATCATTTATTGTATAAATTTTAATAAACTAGTGCTTAATTGTAATGGTAAATTTATAAGCTCCCACTTAAACTTATTTATCTTAATTCCTCTTCTCAAAAAAGTCAAAGTGCATATAATCTTCACTGATCTTTGTTACCCAATCACTACTTAATAAACCACAGCTATCTCTGATATTGAAACCTCTGAAAGCTCTTAGTGTGGCTGCATTGATCCTTTTTTTAAATCCAGGTCTGCTAAGAGAGTGGTTTGTAGACCTAGTGTGTAAGGCACTTATACATTTATTTATACATTTCACAGCAATCTTTTAAAAGTGTTGCTGCCTTCACCATTCCTATCTTGGGTAAGCATTTGCATGCTGTTTACCTCCCAGTTATAATGTACTGTGGAAAAATATTTATTTTCTGAATTTATTTCCTTTCGTTATCTATTGCTTACAGTTGCTGTGCAAAACTAACCAATTGTTCATATCCAATGGAGAAGTCTACATTTCAGTGAAATGAGATGTGAAATGATTAAAGAGGGCTTTTTTAAAAAAATAATTTAAATTGGTACATCTTGTAATTTTTCAGGATGAAAAACATTGACTGAACATAACTTTACAGTCAGTAATTGCCACTATTAATTAAAAGTTCTACCATTCTCATTTTTCTAAAGAGGTTGCTTAAGTACCTAGAGTTGCTGTAAACCAAACCAAACCCAACCCAAAAATGTTCTTGTGTAAAACACTTCATGAGTGGAAATGGACTTTGTGTAAAGTCTACCTGTTACAAAACATGGTTTTAGTTTATAAAATAAGAACAACCAGGGCTTCACTGCTATGAGTGTACCTGACTGTTATCTCATCTTAGCACCCGTGGTCCTGTAATGGCAAGAGGCAAATTACTCCAGGACTTGAATACCATTGCTGTGAGCCAAGGAGTATTTGTCTCCAAATGTTCACCCATAGACTACTAAGGTGTGAAAAGGCTCATCTCCTCTCTGTAAAAACAGTCAGCTTCACAAATAGGAGTAGATACGTTCTTGAAGACTGGAGCATGTCTTCCTGATCAGGAAGAAGTAGTAGTTGAGGTCTCCTTCAAAATTGGGAAGAAGTCTCATGTTCATAGGCCTTGGTCCTCATGAGAGACTTGTATCAGGCTGATATCTGTTGGAGTGGCAGCACAGCAAGCATGAGTGATCCAGAAGGTTTCTGGAGTGCTTTGGTGACATCTTGATGACAGAATTAATCAAGGAGCCAGAAAGCCACCCTCTTTGCAAAAAGCTGGTTGATTTTCAAGGTGATCCTCCACCAAGCTTAAGAATGTTATGCTCCTGGCAAGCTGGAAGTCAAGCAGAAGGCCTATATGGATAAACAATTTGCTCCTAGCAAAACTCAACCATAAAAAGTACACAAGAGGTAGAATTAGGGTCAGGTGGTTCTGGAGGAATTCAGACACACAGCCTGATCCTGCAGGGATGGGGTTAGAAAAGCCAAAGCCCATTAGAAGTTGAATCTGGTGGTGAAATTGAAGGGTAACAAGCAACGCTTCAATGGATATATCAGAAAAAAAAATAGGAAAAGCATGGTACCATGGATGAATGGGATAGGGAACTTGGTGACACAGGAGATGGGAAAAACAATGTACCTGCTGCTTTCTTTGCTTTAGTTTTTACTGGTAAGACTTACTCTCTGGAATCAAAGGCCACAGAGACCAGTGGGAAAGTTTAGAGAAAGGAAGACTTATCTTGGTGGGAAGGATCAGGTTAGGGAGCATTTAAACAGATTTGGCACACACAAGTCCATATGACTTGATAAGATCCACCCACATGTGCTGAAGGAGTTTGCTGATACCGTTACAAGACTTACCTGTATGCAGTCCTGAGTAACCTGCTATAGCTGACCTTGCTCTGTGCCTGTGTTAAGTATGGAATAATCAGGTGGTTTGAGTGTACTCAATTGCTGTTCGGTCATTAACAATGAGCCAGCATTTTGGAGGATCAATTGTTCATTAAAAAAATGATTTTGATCAGTTGGGGTTTTTTTTTCCCATTTTGACTGATCAAATGATCTAATAACTCGATCAGTTAATCAAATAGACATATGAATTCTTTCTTTAATTGACACTACTTAACACTTTCCAACTTAAATAGTATAGTACAAACTAGATTCTGCCTTCAGCTTCTCTGAGTTGATAATTAATCTCTTTTAAATTTTTCTTTTTGTCAATTCTAACTATATGTATTGGTTTCATTTTGTTCCTGAAATCTGTGCTTAATGATATTCCAAAAGCAGCTGTATGATTTAGAAATACTGTGTCTGATTTCATGAAAGGTATCCTAAATGCTTAGAAATACAAGCTAATGTGTGCGATCCTATGCTTGATAAAGGTCTTTTTCTTCTCCAATTAAAGTTGCTTAGTGGCGTTTCAAACAGAACCAGATGTAACTGAGTTGGTCTTTCTAACCCAGATGAACATGGAAAAGTAGCACCAAGGCAGAATACTGGGCTCTGAAATTTGTACTAATAACACTTATTTCCATTTTACATTTTATTGTGGTCAGCCCTCATCAGGTGACATTGTTCAAGCCTGCTTCATAAGAACTGTTAGACAGGAACCATATTTTAAAGTGGTCTTTGACAAAATGTAATTTTCAAGGTAATTTTTTCCTGTTATTGAAACAGTGCAGACAAAAAACCCCTCTTCATTTGCTGTATAGAGGATAACTGTAGACAAGAGATTTAGCTGTAATTTCATGGTCTCTAAATGTTGTTACAAACCACTGATTTTTCCACTCCTTTATATACAATTGCTCGACACTCTTTAATCAACACCAGAGGATACCCATCAAATAAGTTAGCTTAATAGTTTCAATTAGTGCATTTAAGCTGTGCAGGATTTTATATAGCATCACACTTGCATGGTATGGCGTCTGTTCTAGTTTTGACCCTCATAAGGATTTACACACAATAGCTCTTAAGCCGTTGCTATCTGCACAAAAACAATATGCATCAATTGTGCTGGTTGATGGGGATAAGTTAAGTGACAGGTTTAATGGGCCACAAATTAATTTCCATGGAAATACATAGGTTATCATAGGAACAGATTGTTTAACCAGTTATGCTAAACCTACCATCTAAAATATGAAGAGAAAATGTTGCATAAACATGTTCTAAAATTTTCCTCTAATAGGTTGCTTGCAAAACATCTAGCAATGTGTAACTTATTTACCTCTGTAAAGCTTATTTACCACTTATGATTATACCTGACTAATGACACAAATTTAAATATGGTTACATTGCTGTTGTGATGCCTTTCTGAATGTTTTTTGATACAGGCTGTTTAGAAAGGATTAACTTTTCATTATAGGTATAAGTGTTTAGTTCAGTTAAGTTGGGGCAGGACAGGACATAGGACCCTTGAGATCATCTTGTTGCACATGTAGGAAGTAGCAGCAGTCTGAAGACTTTAGTCAACATGGAGTATTGTTCTCAAGTAAGCCAGTCACTCAAGTGTGTTATCTTATATATCATGGGAGCTATAATATATTTGCACATTATTGTCACAAAATTTCTGGAAATATTAATGCTTATGGCTCTTGATTAAGAGACTTCATTTCTGCTGCTGTGCTCTTTCATGGAGAACTCAAAGAAGCTGAAGGCAGAATCTGGTTTGTACTATACTAGTTAAGTTGGAAAGTGTTGAGTAGTGTCAATAAATGACATTTCATTAAATAAAATGTAGTATTGGGCTGTAGAAACAAACAACAAGAAAAAGAAATTCAGTGAATGTGTTATATGTTTATAGTTATGTTTTAGTGCAGAATTCTTCCCATAAAAGTAGTATTTTTGTCCAATTAAGGCTCTTACAGTAATACTGAATTGCACAAACTGTGACCACAAATATTTATACAAGTGACTAAAATTACATTTATCTTATACAGAAGATTAGTCCTCAGTTTGCCCTAACACAGCTAGAAAAAAAAGCAAAGGGGCTGCCAAGATCCCCTCAGTTCTTATGTTGCACATCCAGGCTATTTTTCCAGGTAAGAAGGGGGAACCATAGTGCTACTACTTCCTGGAGGAGACAACAGGCTACAAAAGGCCACATCTGACCAGCTGGGGACAAATGCAGCCTAAACGTCCTTCTTGCCTACTGGTTCTGTTTCAGAAGCATGGGCTGCAAAGTTTGTGCCATCCCACTTCAACCATAACATCAGTTATTTTTCTATGGTCATAAGAGAAGTTTGCAAATAACACCCTACGGCTGGGTTGCTGTCTTTGAAGCCTGTGCATGGGACTTACAGAGGAACGTTGTGATGCTGCATTCTCTGCAACTACCTGAAAGGAGGTTGTGCAGCGAGGTGGGTGTCAGTTTCTTCTCTCAAGTTACAAGAAACAGGACAAGAGAAAATGGTCTCAAGATGCATCAGGTGAGGTTTATATTAGATATTAGGGAAAAAAAATCACCAGAAGGCTTATCAAGGATTGGAACAGGCTTCAACAGGAAGTGACCATCCCTGGAGGTATTTAAAAGATGGGTAGATGTGGCACTTAGGGACATGGTTTATTGGTGGACTTGACAGTGTTAGGTTAACAGTTGGACTTGATGATCTTAAGGGCCTTTTCCAACCTAAATGATTCCATGATTCTATTCTATGATTCTGTGATTTGAGTGAAGTATTGAATTTCACTTTAATCTTGTTGGGCAGCCTTCAGCTAAATACATCGCTACTGAGGATCCCCCATAAACAGAGCCCCTGTGGGTCTAGAGATAATGAACCCATCTGGTGCCAGGCACCCTGCAGTGTGTCACCTAAGCATTGCATCACTGGTTTGAAGAACTTTTTCCCTCAACAGAGAGCCCAAGAAAAGACTCTTATGAGCTTGTCCACTTTTTTGCTTTCCTGACTTGCAGCTAAAGCAGTAGGCTCTGCTCAGAACAATTTTTACAGAAGCTGTAGTTGTTGTTAACAACACTTGAATTCTTAGCACTGTATTAAACAGCTATTGAAATTATTGTATCTTTCTTCCCTCAAAGTCTTTTTCCTAGGTATATAATATATTTATTTGACAACAAAATGCTAGGGAAGTCACTGATACTAATTTTGGAAAAATCTCATTATCTTCTCACTGTTTCTATTTTGTACTTGGAAACTGTCTACTCTGTTAATCTATTATGTAAGTAATACACTACACTTCTCAAGTCAAATGCAAAAAGTGCAAAAAGTGAGTATGTATAACACCAATTTTAGTAATGCTCAGTACAGTGAAAGCAGGCCTTTTTCCCTAAGTAAGGGAGAAAAAAAAAGAGGTTGCCTGTGCCCAAAGCAGTCCAGATGGATTCCCAGTAGGCAGCATAGTAGTGTAAATTTAAATGAGTTTTATTTATTCCAGGCAATGTACGCTTCACATTTCTGTGATGTTTGTTTGCTTTCCCAACTATAGCATGCTAATATTCAATTATTAAGTCTTCAGGGATTTTTTAATTTCCAGTATGCCTTGTCATAAAGAGCTTCTACATTTTCCTTGCATTAAAAATATGTTTACTTTATGACAAGACTGGTTTCAAGCCACTGCACAATGCTTTTATTTTCCTGTATATTTCAATATAGATGAAATATTACATATTATACCAAATAAAATACCTCGGGTAGCAGACCATCTTATCTTGTTACATTTCTCAAAGTAATTTATGTAAGCTGTGCTGTAACAACTTTCTAGAGCTCAAAATATAAATCTAGGTTGTCATGGATACACGCATGAGAAAGCTTTCTTTATAAATCTGTTACAAGTCTGACAATTTATTTTTAGTGCATAAAAGTAGATTTTTCCAAAAAAAGAGATAGTATATAACTAGGGTCGTTATTGCTTACTCTGCATGTAAATACAATTTCTTTTTCTTCCTGTTCATCATCTCAAAATATTTTTAAACATTGAGATTTATGTGGATGTCAAAATGGCTGATGAGAGCCCTGAGCTTTTTTCTAACCTGTTTGACCCACCTTTGTACCAAGTATGCCTGAGGTGGAATT
The DNA here is from genome assembly GCF_000695765.1 of Mesitornis unicolor. NCBI lineage: Eukaryota > Metazoa > Chordata > Aves > Mesitornithiformes > Mesitornithidae > Mesitornis > Mesitornis unicolor. The sequence continues at coordinate 11,528 of NW_010160059.1, read as the reverse complement.
TGTATATCGCTTATCACCAGTTAGAAAGTTAGGCTTTTTTTTATCTAGCACAGGGTCCAGCAGTCCTTTTGGGTCTGAAGATATTTCAGATGGCCCTTTTCTCTCTCAGTAGTTAATCTGGATACAATAAATATAACATGTAACTGAATAAGCTAAATAATACATGGAACTTGCAAGTCAGTAGATACCTTCTGGTATCAGACATAATTTTCTCCCCCTTCTCGGCTACATCCTAGTGCAAGAGGCAATGCCTTAATATGTGGTTTTCTGTTACAGGTTATTATAATACAGAAAGTTATGAGGCTGTGATATAAACTGATATGCCTGTGATTAAAAAAATATAGGAAAAGGGATTGCTAAGAAAAATTCACAGTAATAAAATAAAAGCATACTAAACAAATGATGCTTTTAACATTTATTATTTTTACAGAACACCAAACAGAGGAGATGTTAGTTTAGAGCTCTCAAACTGGGTGTATCTTGATATAAAGTAAAGCAAAATAAAACAAAGCAAAACCTTAAAGAGAATAAATGGAGGATTTCTATAGAATAAGCACAACAATTACTCAGATGATCGCATTTCTTCCAAGAGTACATAAATGCTATTCTCCTGTTTGTTGCATGAACTGTGGTGGAAAACCAGACTGTATGTAGAATTTGTGCAGTTCTCTTCATGGAAACATTATGTTAACTAAAAATATTTTAAAATTTCCACATATGAAAATAGACTCCTAAAAGCTGATTTTTTTAAGATTGTATCAAACATAAAATATTTTTGAAAAACAGGTATCAAAGATGTTGATACAAACACTTGTACAGATGTTCACTGTTATTTTCCAGAAGGCTTTTCTCACAAGAGTTTCTAATTTGCTCATGTTTTTCCATCTTCAATAGTAAGTTTTCTCTGAATTATCTTTACACCTGTGGCAAAATAATACATAAAGCATATCCATAGATGCTCTGTTCCATTAAGAATCTTTTTATAAGAAAAAAGTCTTTTTATAAGTCTGAAAAATAATTCATTACTTGTGTCCTAAATATAACAGATAACACAATAAAGTTATAAAGTCTTGCACCAACAAACCAGGAAGAATCTGTTTGTTTGCCTTCTGGGACTAAGGCATAGATCACAGAGCCAAAATTTCTGACCTAGCATATTAATAAAGTGCTAAAAACATGAAAGAGGGTGAAGTCACACAGTCCTGGAGCAAGTCAATTATTTGTTAAGGCTGCCAGCATCGTCATTGTTTGATGAAATAGAACATGGGGTTACTACTTTAGGAAATTGCTATTTCTCAAATTTAGTTTCAAGTTCTATCAGTAGAGAAATGGCTTAAAACAAAATAGACATTTACTGTCTCTGCTTGTTATTTGAAAATCTTACTAGGAAGGATTCATAAGTAGGAGTAGAATTAGTAGAATTGTACAAATTACTCAAATAACAGGGTGCTTCAAAAATTATGCCTGTTGGATGTTACAGGACAGTCTACAATGAGGACATAACCTTGTCAAGGACTTGCCAGGTGTGTCAAAAAAAGCTCCTCCAGGAAAGCCTTCCAGCAGTTCTAAATTGCCAGTTGGATCTGTCCATTTAGTGTTAGAAAATATATGCTTAAAGGCTATTGCAGAGATCGTTTGTATGTCCCATGTGGGTTTAAGGACAGCAGACCAGACTGTATGAACAAACAAAGAAAAAATTTATTATGAGTGACAACAATGTGATTGGACTAAGAGACATAAATCAGAATATATACTACACAATGTAAGTGCTATAGCAACTACTTATTAATTTGCATTTACTAAATCTAGAACAGTAACTAAATGTTTTAAAACTAGTTTAATTATTAAATAGGGATTGATGTTACTTATCCTGTCCAATGACAGTGGATAGTTCCCTTTCTCTCAGTCTCAGAGGAGTAACCATTCTAGGGGTGTCCTCACTTGAGAGGGGCAAATGATCAAACACACTTCATGGGGGAAGTGTGTAAGAATTCCACCCAATAAAGAATGGGACAGGGCTTTTATAGAATGAAATGATTGACTGTCAGTCATTTGTTGCTAAGCCAGATCTCCTTGCTCCAGGAACCTTCTGCACTGGTGAGATCACATCTGGAATATTTGCCCTGGTGAGACCATACCTGGAATAATGTGTTCAGTTCTGGGCTCCTCAGTTCAAGGAGGACAGGGAATTGCTTGAAAGAGTCCAATGCAGAGCCACAAAGATGATTGAGGGGAGTGGAGCATCTCCCTTATGAGGAGCAGCTGAGGGAGCTGGGTCTCTTTAGCTTGGAGAAGACTGAGAGGTTTTCACTGTGAGGATGACAGAGCACTGGAACAGGCTGCCCAGAGAGGTTGTGGAGTCTTATTCTCTGGAGATATTCAGAACCTGCCTGGATGCATTCCCTTGTGACCTAGTCTAGGTGATCCTGCTCTGGCAGGTGGGTTGGACTGGATGATCTTTTGAGGGTCCCTGCCAACTCCTAACATTCTGTGATTCTGTGATTCTAGCTTAGGAAAATATTTTTTATCTCATAAGAACACTGTCTCCTTTTATCCGTCTTTATTTTTCTCTCTATCTGGGCACAGCTGGTCCAGAGTGTTTTCCATCATCAAGGTACAGCGTGACCTTCTAGCATAGCTCATAGTTTTCTTTCACCAGAGAGCTCACGGGGTGGGGGGGGCAAGTGTCAAGTCTTTTCCCCCACTGAGTCAGAGCATCCTGCTACATTGCATAACTGACTAACACCTTTAAGACAAATAATCCTCTTTCTATTTCTTTTGCTCTGTCTTCCTGCTTCTGTGGATTCTGCTGTTGCTACGTCGGAATAGGTGTTTGTAATCTCTTTGGAGATGTGGAAAAGCATGGGCAGCTTGTCTCCTTAAATAAATGAGTAGTTAGTCTGTCATGAGTAGTACTACAGTTGTGTTCTACCATAGATTCTTCTGCAGTGCAGTTTTATGTTCAAGTTTCACTCTCCTGTCTGGTTTAAAAGTTTAGAACTGCATGAATAGGGGACTATTGTTGCTACTCACTTAGTACGAAGACTCACAAACAAATATTATAAAATACTCTGCAAAAGTAATACAGTTTTGGCAGGCATTTCTGGAATATGAGTGATGGTTTTTCAAACTGACTGAATTAATTAATCTATGTACTGTGAAACATGTGATGCAATGTAAAAATTACAATGAAGATTTAATTTCTGATTTCCTAATTTTTGTGGTTTCTTTTGAGCAAGGAACTAAACTGTGCTTTATATCTGAGTAGGAAAAGGGTTTAAATCCTATAACAACAACAATAGAGGTTTAAAAAAGACAAGAAGAGTTTTTTCTATCTAAAAAAATAAAAACCTTGGAAAATGTTCCCTCCTGATAAGTAATTTTTTTCAGTATTTTCCCAGGCATCTACAGTCACAGAACTTCAGAAATACATAATTTACATGTAATATCAGAATCCAGTAAAAAAATACCTATAATATTAGACATTATGGGAGAATGTCATAATGGTGGTATATGAGCTTGAGAAGTCTTTTGTCAGAGCTAGAAGAATATTCAGTAAGTCAGTGCAGACCATTTCTCTAATTTTTACAGGCACTGGTGCATTCAAACAGCATCCTGAGGAAGTGGTTTGGCAAGTGCAAGCTGACCCTACAGCTTATTTGATACAATTGATGCTCTTTTTACTATTGCCCTCATCTGGCACTTTTTATGTCACCCATCTGTTATATCTGGGTAGGAAACTAAATTACTGTCTCCAGAAGGCATTAACTACTTTTTCTACAGCTTAGATCAGTCTAAAAGGCCCCAGACTTTGATTTTGTTCTCAGTGTACCACTGAAGGAAAATATGTAGCAAATGCAACAGACACTATGAGAAACACCTATATTGTACAATCCAGAGTTTGTCACTGTCCAGATGTGCTTATAATTGTCCCAAGGAAAATGCAGGTGCAAAATTGCAAGTGTTTCTTAGCTTAGGATATAACAAGAACGTATGTGGACTTGGTATGTGACTTCAAGAATAAAACAAATCAAAAACATGTAAAGTGCTAAAAATAGACTTGATTAAGGTGGTCAGTTTGAAAGTGTATTTTAAAGTAGGCCATAGGAGTAATATTTATGTATTTGAAAATAAAAGTGTGGTTTTGAATAATACTTTTTGTTGCACAACTTAGTCCAGCTTTTGCCATTCCCTTTTGTTTAATTTCATGAAGATTCCAATCTTACACTTTTCCTTGTGTTATTCTCTAAAGTGAAAACACCAATTGCCTGGAGGATGCAGAGGATGAGCAGCTCTGTAAGTCATCTTCCCAGTGCTTGGTAGAAGACACTGATGAGCAAAATGCGTAAGAAAAAAATACTTAAAACCCTTGTGCTACCTTTATTTTCCAGTGAGTATGAAACTTCTGTGAAGGATTTCCTAATATAAGTTCAATTATACAGTTAGTTAATTCATAGCACCTGTGTAATAAGCATAATTTTAGACCATTACTGAAGACTTCTTGCTGTTAGTTGCTAGCACTACAGCCCTTCGTGTTAAGTTGATTTCACAGTCTTCCTGTAGCTTTTTCTGTGGTGCTGCCTGCTGTGTCTTATCTGTTCTGGGCCATCAGTCACAGCAGTGTTTCCTTGTGTGAGAGTGCCCCAGTATGGTCTTTTCAGTTTTGATGACTGAACCATTCACTTGCAGATACCCTTTGCCATAAGCACCTGGTGGCCAGATTAGTTCCTCAAACTGATACAAATACTGATACACAGATAACTGAGCAGCTGGGGAAAGTACTAAAGGCAGCACAGGAATAGCTGTCTGTGCTGATGCATGCTGAAGATGATAAAAATTTGGTGGAAGGGTGTTCTCAAGAAAGCAGGCAGGTCAGTAATGAAACATCCGATCAGCTCAGCCCTGCAAGTCTGAGCCAAGTGGTTGCAGGAGTTTTAATCATCAGAGACGGTGTCTTCTCTAGAGACCTTTGCCTTTGGGAGGAAGGTAAAGCTGGCGTGGGGGATGCATGCAGATACGCAGTACATGTGGGAAGTACCATTTGGTTATCTTGGTTCTTTATAACCCTGTAGAAGAAGGTGTTAGAGGTTTTTATAACTCTTTGCCACTTGCAAAGGATACAAAACTACATTCCAGTTATGGAGGACAATGACCTGAGGTAAGAAAGATGCTCTTGTTGCATACTGCATCTGTCTGTGGCAAATGAAGAGAAGTGCTCTATTGAAAGACAGTTGATGTGTAGGGTCTTTGTTGAAATGCTTAACAGGGTGAACTGCTCCCTTTCATGAAGTTTCATATTTTTTCTACATTTTTTAAATCACAATATTCAAGACTAGAAACTATTTCCCATTTATCTATAGGAAGATTTTACACCAACAAAACTCAGTAAAGTTGGTATCTGAGCTGGAAATTATAGAGAAAATGAGGTTACAGGTCAACTCTAAGAAAGCATTAACACAAAATTAAGAAGTGCAGAGAAGAACATGATGGCTAAGATGGAGAGAAACTTTTAGCATAAACAGAAATCTGAATGTTTAAGCAGCCTAATTTCTGTCATGCTGTAGAGGTTACAGAACTAACAGCTTGCCTACACTTGAAAGTCAATTTAAATTAAGATAGATTGTAATTTAAAATGCAGTATTTGTGTCTAAGTAACAATCAACCACGGACATTTCTAGTCCCAAAATAAAAGTGTTATATGCCTATGTGTTTTAATCCCTTTCAAAGACAAACTAAAATGCTGCCAACTGCAATTAAAGAGGAATGTCTGGTGAAATATACATGCAGGGTTCCAGCTTCAGTAGTCAAGAGTAGGCAGACTTACAAGTACCTGGAGAGCAACTGAAGGTAAAATGGTGCAGATTATCAGGACTTCATGTTAGTAGCTCCAGAAGTGAAGCCACAAATAATGGTGAAGGCTGCTTGTGCCGTATCTGCTCAAACTTCCATTTTCTGTGTGTATAGTCTTAACTTCGAGCTTATATCTCCACTTGCTTTTTTTAGAACTGGGAACAGTCTAACAGGCTGTCTAGGAAAATACCTCTGACATGGGAGCATTGAGTGCATCTGCACTGCCCAGGTCACCTGCTGTCTCACAAGTCCACTTCACCTGGTTCTCTGCAGTGGCTGTGTGCTGTGGTGGTAACCTGAGAGCCCTCATGTTAGGCCAGACAGGCTTTCCCAGGCAAAAGCCGTATGTCAGTCAGCTAAAGGTGTACCTCAAGGTGGTTGTGAGTAGGCATGTAAATTCATTTAATCATATTTGATATTAATCACACACCCATAAATCTTAAAGTAACAGAAAGAATACCCTTTATTCTGGCTTTTCAGTCAGTTGCCAAAAGACATAATTTATAGCTACCTAGAATGCCATCTGTGTATGTACTTGAAACCATCTACAGAAATGCCTACATCTAGGACAAATTATTTAATTAACATGTAATAACTATATAAACATTACATTAATATGTGTGTCTGTGTCTGAGGGAGAGGGTGTGAAACACCTTAGCAAAAATAACAGCAGGAAAGCTACATCAGGCATGCTGTGAATAGAAAAGATATGAGAGCAGTGGAGAAATCTCATAAACTAATAATCAGTTGAGTTAAGCTTCAAGAAAATCTGAGTCCATTCAGATGTTATGGCAGGCATAAAACTAAGAATAGTTTATCCAAACTTTATAACACATACTTATCTTTCTATTCTCTGAATTTTGCAAGAAATCACACAAAATAAAGGTTGAAATTGAAATATGAATGTGTTGAAAAAAAACACTATTGCTGTTATAAATAGAGGTTTCTGTTCTTTGATGTGCTCTTCAATAGTGCTTAGCTTACAGACCTGTGAAGTGACTGAGTAGTAAGATGACCAATAATTCTTTACTGTACCTGTGGAAATGCTTTGTTAGCTCAGGCTTTTAAATAAGAGCTTCTGAATTAGCTCTTCTTTTTCTATTTCCATCCTGCCATTTCCTCCACAAATCCAGGACGTGGCCTGAGTGTGTTATAAGGAACTACCACCCCTGCTTCTGCATATCTCTGTAATACTCTCGTGATGAGCACTGCAAGCAAAGAGGCACAAGGGTACCTCTATTTTCTCCAGTATTTGCTAACCCACTGGGCAGTGCAAGGTCTTGGGAAGCAGGAAAGGTGCTCCAAAAGAAACAAAGCCTTGGCAACATGGCTCTATAGCTGCACTATGAAGATGTATCTTGCTTCTCATGTCTGTCAACGTACATGGGAAAGACAGGTGTCACATCATGGGAAAACCCTCCTGCTTCCATCTGATGCCTGTCCCCACACAGACAGTGGCCACACAGACGAGTTTGCTTTCTACCATGTAGACTAATGCAACTTTCTGGTTTCCTTGTCTGGCCCTTCCTGCTTTTCATTTACATAGCATCTCTTATTTCATAAAGGAATTGTTAACTGGGGAGGATAGGAGAGCAGTGGCTGGGTTTGTAGTTCATAATATCTGTTTTTTAAGTGTTTGCTCTCAGGTTGAAAATGTTGGACATTATTGGTATGCTGAGAGTGGTCTGGATGTTAATGGGCTCCTCGGCAATTTTTCACTCTGCAGCATTCCCACAGGTGCTAAAGTTTACTGTATGAGAGCTTTCTAAACATAGGATTATTATCATGTTAAATGTCAGGAATCTACAAAGAGGTACTCTTAAAAATGGCTTCCATGAACAATAGGTTTAAGAAGAATAGAAATCCCTCTGTATTGCAGAAAGCAGTGGAATTAACATTCTGTTTGCTACGTCTTCCTGTGATTCCAAAGGTGCTTCTTGGCAAGGGACAAAGAACTGGATGTGAATACTGATGTTGCAGTGAGCATGCTTCAGGGACTAAGTGTTTTAATACGAAAGTGACAGCTCTGTCTTGCAGCTCTAGCAAAGCAGGAACTCAAATCCTAGTGGAATTGCTACGTCTTTGCATCTCCTAATAGGCCTCAGACTGCAGAAGATCTGAGCTGAGCACTTGCTTTTTCCAACAGGATAGAATCAGAGATTTAAACTCTGACTTTTTCACTGAAGTGATAAAAAGCACCACAAACCAAACAAAAAACAACACCTCCCTAATCTTTTGCTGTATTTTTTAGCCTTTGTTGTCAGTGTTTCTGAAAAAAAAAAAAAAAGATTTTCGGTATTTCCTGCTTTGTTTTCTAACCCTTCAGCATTTATGCTTACCAAAAACTGGTGGAGGCTGCTGCAGGACAAAGGAACCTCCTTTCTTGACTTTTCTCAAATTTACACTCAAAAGCCTCAAAATCACTGCAGTAGTGTTATAGGTAAGACACATGCATCAGCATTAAAATAAATTAAAATGAAGGCCAAGCAGGGATTAAATGATCTATTCAAAGGCACCCAGGGACTTTGTAGTGGAAGTGAAGCTACCATGTCATGGTAATGTCCTGCCCATCAGAGCCTCCTTGCTGTCACTGACAGAAGTTCATATTCTTGCAGTCACTTTCTGCAAATACAAATGGCTAGGCAAGGAACAAGGCTGTGGAAAACAGGCCTGTGGAAGAAGGTTGGTGTGTACTAAACACTGCAGCAAATAACAGCTCTTGTCCCTAAGGTACTGTTTGCAGAAGAAGGCAATGATAGAGCACATCTCAAAGATGGGAAGCTCTGTGGAAGTTAGAAGATACACTGGGCTCACTATTTTTATTTTATTAAAGCTATCTGTTATGTTTCTTTATTGTCTTCAGCTCTCTAGCCTCCTCAGAGATTTGTTACTCTACTCATTGAAAAGAAGGGCAGCATGCTATGATTCCTGTCTTTGTCTCTAGCACCTAGGCTGAACATTTTGTTTCATGGCAGATGCTTAATGCAAAACAGATGTGAAAGGATCATGGTAATGGTGAGTTTGGCACCTTACCAAGAAACTCTTTCTTGATCTTCAAGGGTAAAAGAAAGTTATCAGCATGACTTATGGGGTGAGGGGATAGGGAATCATAGAACCATTTGGTTGGAAAAGACGTTTAAGTTCATCAAGTCCAATGATAACCTAACTCTACGTAATCTTCAGCTAAACCATGTCCCTTAGTACCACATCAATGCATCTTCTGAACACATCCAGGGATGGTGATTCAACCACCTCCCTGGGAAGCCTATTCCAGTATTTAATCACCCTCTCAGTGAAATATTTTCATAGAATCATAAAATCATAGAATGTATTGGGTTGGACTAAGCAGGGACAATGTTACAAGATCAGGTTGCTCAGAGCCCCATAAAGCCTGACCTTGAATATAGCCAGGGATGGGGCCTCCACCACCTCTCTGGGCAACCTGTTCCAGTGATCTACCACCCTAATATTGAAGCACTATCTCCTAATATCCAACCTAAATCTACCCTTTTCTAGTTTAAAACTATTACCCCTTGTCCTGTCGCTACATGCCTTAGTGAACAGCTCTTCCCCAGATTTCTTAGAGGCACCTTTCGGGTATTGGAAGGTCACTCTAAGGTGCCCCCGGAGTCTTCTCTTCTCCAGGCTGAACAACTCCAACTCTCTCAGCCTGTCTTTGTAGGAGAGGTGCTCCAGCCCTTTGATCATCTTTGTGGCCCTCCTCTGCACAAGCTCCAGCACTTTGATGTTCTTTTTGTATTGGGGACTTCAAAGCTGAATGCATTACTCCAGGTGAGGTCTCCCCAGAGCAGAGGGGCAGAATCACCACCCTCGATCTGCTGACCACACTTCTTTTGATGCAGCCCAGGATGCACTTGGCCTTCTGAGCTGCAGATGCACATTGATGGCTCATGTCCAGCTTTTCATCCACCAGATCCCCGAAGTCCTTTTCCTCAGGGGCTGCTTTCCAGCACATTTTCTCCCAGCCTGTATCAGTATCAAGGATTGTTCTGATCCAGGTGCAGGACCCTGCACTTAGCCTTGTTGATCCTCACGAAATTCACCTGAGCCCGCTTCTCCAGCTTGTCCAGGTCCTAATTTTCTTCTAAAGTACAACCTAGACCTCCCCTGGTGCAACTTTAGGCCATTTTCTCTTGTCCTATCACCTGTCACAAGGGAGAAGAGACCCATACCCACCTCATTACAATCTCAGATTGTTGTAGGTTGTTGCTTCAGGAAGTTGTAGAGGGAGATAAAGTCTCCCCTCAGTCTCCTATTCTCTAGGCTAACCAACCCCAGTTCCCTGAGCTGCTCCTCATAAGCCCTGTGCTCCAGACCATTCACCAGCTCCATTGCCCTTCTCTGGAAGGCATAATGTTGGGAGTGTTGGGAGTGTTTCTGATTTGTTTGAATCTTCTACTTTCTTTTTGCTATGAACCCCAAAAACTTAATCATTGGATAGTATTACCTTTTTAAAACAGAGCAAAGTTATCATGCCACACACTTTTTAAGGTGCATGCTATTTAAAGTCTAAGATTTTTTATCTTTACTCAGAAGTATTGTTTCATGTTAGAGCATTTTAGATTTGCGACCCTACTGTTAACCATTATAGACAGTATATGTAATATGTAAACCAGGCAGATTAGCATAGCCCTATGGAAACAATGTTCTTCAGCTCTTTCCCCTCATTTGGAGAATATTCAGCTTTTGCTGATGAACGTAGACACAATAATAAGAATAAATTTTAAGGAGAAAAATAAGTGCACTATGGGGTTTAAAAGGAAATATGAAAATTAAATCTAGTCAAGTAAGTTGAATGTGTATTTTATAACCTGAGTTATGAATTATTTATACCTTACTGAGAAGTGGCTGTTTTTCTCCATAATCTAAGTGAAAACTGGTCATTACTGGTAAAATGAAAAAATTTCCATTGCTCTATAGGATGTTTGCTTTCGCACTTTCTAACTCTTCTCTCGTGTTGTCTTCACCCTCTCCAAAATATAGGGGGGGGAAGGTATTTCTCCTTTAGCTGGAGAGCTGGCATTAAGAATATCTTAATTAGATGGGAAGGCCAGTTACTTCCCCAAACGAAAGTGTACTTTGATGTACTTGAATGGCCCCAGCACATTTAAGTCATGTGTTTGCATGTCTTTAGAAGAATTATACTGTGAATAGATTTAATATTAAAATGAGCTGAATTCTGAACTTGGTTTGGTGGGGCCTTAGGGGTTTTTTTGGCAAAGGTTCATGATAACACTCATACTCTTCTAGTACAGCTTTTAAGCACTGCCAGTTGCCGCCAGCACACCGATACTATCCCAGATCAATGAAACTATGCTTTCTAGGTCCATTGTATCAGTAAAGCAAGAACGAATTAATTTTCCCACCTCTCGGTGTTTGCTGTCTGAGCGCTGGCCCCTCCCCTAATGCCGGCTTCCCTCTTGTCGCTATGCTTTGGGAAAGAAAGTGCAAGTACGCCTCGGCTTGAGTGTACGGCGGTTACCTCCTTTCTGCGCCGTTTCTCGCCTGGGGAAGTGGGGGACAGGGCCGGACGGCTGAGCTCGCCTGGGCGAGGCTGGCCCGATCGCTCTCTGAGGGGGGCAGGCGGCAGAGCGCGGGAGCGGCTCGGCAGCTCTCCCTACTGCCCGTTTTGCTTTTATTTTTTTATTTTTTTATTT
>NW_010160058.1:0-1296 GCF_000695765.1 Mesitornis unicolor | reverse complement strand
CTTCCTTCGCCCACCGGGGACACGCAGGGAAGCGGGGAGGCGTGGGGGGCGGTGGTGCGCGGTTCCTCTCCTGCGGGAATTCGGGGAACATGAGAGGAGTCCAGGTTAGTTAGTTAGTTAGGAGTTTGGAAGCCTGTCAGCTTTGATTAGGCTTCGGTCACGTGACGGGAGGTTGCCGGGCCAATCAGAGCGAGCGGCGATGCATATAAAGCAGGAACGAAGGGCGAGCGGGGTACCTGCCGGCAGGATCGGGCCCCTAGGCACTCCACTCCGCAGGTGAGTATCCCGCTGGGGGATGGCGAGGTGAGCTGGCGGGAGACGCTTCCAGTTCCTCCGAGGGATGGAAAGCCGGGGGGTATCCTGCTGTGGGGTGTCCCCCCTCACTGGTTCCCTAAATCTCCTGTAGCATCCTTCCTGGAGCTGTCGGGAGGTGATTCTGGGGGAGTCCTTTAGGTAATACTTGTCTCACGGCCCTTCTTACCCTGGGGTGGCCACGATCTGCAGCCCCAGGGAGGTCCCACTGGGGTTCTGGGGGTCCGGTGCCCCCCCCAACCCCCTCAGCTCCTTATCCTATGGGACCTGGATGTCCCATGGAGGAATGTAGCACCTTCCCAAACCCAAGGAGATGTGGGATTTCACACCCAGCTTCTTCTGACCCCTGGTTTGAGGTTTTTTGAAAGATTTCTGACAAAGCTGGGTCCTGGTCCCCGTTAGCTTCCATGGCCATCGACCTTCAGGAAGACCAATGGCAAGCAACCAGGTGGCTCATATCAGGAGGATTCAGCTCTCCAATACTTAAGTGCTCTAGAAAAGAGTTTGCAGTATAAAAGAGTGGCCTTGTAGTTAAGAAAGAGCATTTCCTATGCCTGGCACACCCAGAAAAACCCATGGGACCTGTTCCGTTCACTCCTGATTAGCCAAAAAACCCAGCAGTTCACTAAAAGTGCAGGAAACAATGCAGCTCTGGATCAGAAGTTAAACCCAGCTTTCCTGCCCTCAAGAGCATCTCGAAGTACAGGTGCTCCATGGACCTTCCCACTTTCATAATGTCTCTTTGGTTTATTATTAAGGTTCCTACATGCCAGCAGCGATGAAGGCTGCAATGTCACTGCTGGGAAGCCAAGGTGTTGTCTCGGCCACCGAGGTCCTCCTGGCAGCTGCCGTCTTCTGCCTGGTCTTCCTGCTCATCCAGTCCCTGAGGCAGCACGTGCCCCAGGGGCTGAAGAGTCCCCCAGGACCCAGAGGCTACCCCATTCTGGGCAATGTGCTGGAGCTGAGGAAGGACACACACCTGGC